>NC_061090.1:20637396-20672396 GCF_015104395.2 Macrobrachium nipponense | reverse complement strand
TACCTATCCTTTTTATCCCCGTCTCTATGGGAGCGCGCCATCCTGAGAAGCCTTAGAGACAAAAAAAAAAAAAAAAAAAATACTTTCCTCCTAGGCGCTGTTCCACTATGTCTTCCTCCTCCTCCTCCTCCTCCTCCTCCTACCATTCCTTCTCAATAACCACCATCTTTTCCATATGGATTCAGGACCATAAAAACAAGGCAGAGTTTCGTCTTTTATGCAAATCCGGAGGCTGGTTGAAGTCGTTTCAAGAAGCCAAGGAAAGATGGCGACTTTTTTGTTGATTAAGTCGAGAGCGGGTGTTGGGGAGGGGAGGTGGGAGAGGGCGTCGGGGGGAAAGAGGGAGGACTACTGTTGTATGTCTCCCCTCCCCACTCCCCCTCAGCTCGCCATTCTCTTACAAAGGACTCCTACAAAAGAGGAGTTTCGGCTCGATGGAACCCGAAAGTGACCGTTCATCATGGAGAGACAATCATCCGCTCCTAAAATTATTCCTTCGGAGGAAAACGGCCCAGACCAGAGACGACGAATCATGGAAATATAAAAAAGGAAATAAAAAAATAAAAAAGTTCTCAAGAGGAGAGGAGAGGGAAGAAAGGGGGAGTGAGGGAGGAGGGAGGGAGGGAAAAGGGCCCACAAGGTGGAGGGGCAGGTGATTCTCTCTCTATCTCTCTCTGATGGAAAGCGAGTAATTTCAGCATGATAACTGATTTCCCCCTTCTCTCTCTCTCTCTCTCTCTCTCTCTCTCTCTCTCTCTCTCTCTCTCTCTAAGAAAAGGTGCGCTGATGAAATGCGAATACGTTAACTCTCTCTCTCTCTCTCTCTCTCTCTCTCTCTCTCTCTCACACACACACAGAAGGAAACGAACTGACTAAAATAACTCCACATCCATCTATCTATAAAGCGCTCAGGTGAAAAGCCAGCAAAATGAGCAAGATAACTAAACTCCTCCCTCTCTCTCTCTCTCTCTCTCTCTCTCTCTCTCTCTCTCTCTCTCTCTCTCTCCTACTCCTCCTCCTCCTTCCTTCTACTCCTCCTCCACCTCCTCCTGCTGTTCTTCCAGCTCCCAATCCCATTTTGCCGATGCAAAGAGGATCCGATGCTCCCTGACACGCGTCGTTGAGGAAATAAGCCGAGTTCCACGGAGTCGATACTCGGGGGCGGGCAGACAAGAAAAGAGGGTTTGAGCTTGATTTACTTATTGATAGCCTCGGAAACTCCTGCCGCTTGGAATTGAATGCTGACAGTTTGAGGAGTTTGAAGGAGGAGGAGGAAGAGGAGGAGGAGGAGGAGGAGGAGGATAGGTAGGTCTGTGTTGAGACGGTGCTTAGCGTTTGGAAGGAAGTCGGGGATGAGAAATTGAAAGAGAGAGAGAGAGAGAGAGAGAGAGAGAGAGAGAGAGAGAGAGAGAGAGAGAAGGTCCTTTGAAATAAGAAATTCACCGAGAGAAAGAGAAGGGTCTTCGAAGGATCTTAGGAATGAGAGAGAGAGAGAGAGAGATCGCATCTAAAGGTTTAACAGCCTGGGTTTATCGAGGAAGTGGCTGGTTTATAGGCAACGGAACTCTAAATTAAAGATGCTCCTGATACTTCCATACACCTTCTCTCATCCTCAAGAGCCTCCCCCCACACCCGCACCCCTGACCCGCCCCCACCCCTCCCCAAAGACCTCCTCGAAGAAGTGACAGACAAAGTTTCTGAAAGCAAGGCGAGATTAAGGAGAGAGATGGTGCGGCTGACAGAAGTATGACGGGAGCTTTTACTTGAGAGAGAGAGAGAGAGAGAGAGAGAGAGAGAGAAAGAAAGTGAAAAGTAGGAATGAGAACGATTAACAATCCGAACATAATATGAGCAAAGGGCGAGCAAAATGAGAGAGTGAGAGAGAGAGAGAGAGAGAGAGAGAGAGAGAGAACAGGCAAACACAGAAAGACAGAGGTTAAGAACCAAGAATACACAATCTGAGTAAAAGACATCAACGAGAGAGAGAGAGAGAGAGCTCCTCCTCCCGGTCTTGATTTATTCCCGGGAATTATCTTTGATATATTCCTTCAATACTCTGATGCATATTCCGGGAGGGTTTAGATTTAGGAATTGAGTGCGAAGGGGGGCGGGATATCGAGGAAGAGGGCGAAAGGGGGAAGTAGGGAACGGAGAGAGAGAGAGAGAGAGAGAGAGAGAGAGAGAGAGAGAGAGGAGGGAGAAGAAATGGGGAAGGAAGGAAAGGATAAGGCGAGAGGATAATAACCGAGGAAAAGGATGCGTAAGGATATAGGTGTACGATGTAGAGTTAATATATTTCAAGGGAGAGTTGGAAAGAATAGATTACTAAATAATAAGATGAGAAAGGGAAAAGGGAAGGAAGAACAGAAAGCGGGGAGTGAGGAAGTAAGAAGGCGTAAGAACTAATAACGGGGAGATGGAAGAACAGAATAAACAGAGAGAAAATTTAACAGAAAGAATAAAAATGAGACATAAATACATGATTAGGAGGTGGGAGGATAAAGGACTGGACACAAGGAAGATAATGAATAGGAAGACATAAGAACAGAGGATAGGAAGACATAAGAACTGATGACAGAAACGGAGAAGGATAAGGAAGTTGAATAATGCATATCAGATGAGAGGTGAGGCTGGAGAATCAAGAGAGAGAGAGAGAGAGAGAGAGAGAGAGAGAGAGAGAGGAATGTAGAAAAGAAGAACAGACGAGGCAGGCAGGCAAGAGAACGCATGAAATTCATTATCACTATGAACTTCACATAACATTAATATTATTTACAGGATGTCACAATTACTTCGGTGATATCACCCAAGTCACAACCATCATTATCGCCTTCATCATTATCACCATCGCATTTCTATCATCCTTTTTTTACCTTTTAAATAATATCAAATAACATAAACACTTCAGTCGTCCAAACCTTGAGACAGGATTTCAACAACTAGGTCAATGAAGAGGCATCTCTCTCTCTCTCTCTCTCTCTCTCTCTCTCTCTCTCTCTCTCTGGCCAAGTAGTGAAAGGTGGTATTGCGTTCAGCTCGCTAACTGGAGGACCAGCGGGCGATTCCCTAAATGGTCGAAGAGGGAATAAGGTGGGTATGCTTATGCTTACCTAAGCAGTGAATGATGCACATGGTTGCTAGGCAACAGCTGTGGGTTACAACTGCGATGAGGAGGAGATAGGAAGATTGGGAGGAGAGGAGAAAAAAGACGTTAGTCATCTCTGCTCACTCAAAATAAATGAAATAGCATAAGATATTTACGAAATGAAGGGTTTCGACGAGGTAGTCCCTACCACAACCGAAATGAAAACAGTTACACGATGCTCTCTCTCTCTCTCTCTCTCTCACACACACACACATACACACAAACACTCAAAATCCGTAAGGACGTAGATTCGTCACATTTAGATAAACAGACTTATCCCAAAAAATAATGGCGAAAGAGCTCCCAGTCTTCATAAGCATAAACTTCAGGCGAAAAAAACGCCTCCAGCGCCCGCATTCTCGTAAGCATTTATGACGTCATATCTCCCTTTTCCCCGGCATATCTCGACTTTTTAAGCGAGATATGCCCGCTTTCTGGTATGCCCAGGACTTTACGACGGCCGCGTCTTGCAACCCGTGTCGTAAAAGAGAACCCCTCCCTATAACTTAAGACAGTTTTGATACCGTCGTAACATAGGAAGTTAGGGAGAAGAATGGCGCGGGGAGTCTCTGCATGCCGAAGTTGTGACGTGACGGCGATCAGGACACTGACGAGGATGTGACGCGGCTGTTACGTGACGATGGGCGACAACAGATGACGAGAATGGGACACGGCTTGCAATAAGACGAGTAAGACAAAGACGCGTTGCAGAGTGACGTCACGACGAAAAAAACGGAAGTTCGAGAGGCGGTCGAGCTGGTGACATGACGCATTTTCATGTGGCGGGCTATGACGTAACGCGAAGATACTGTGTGACGTAAATCGATGATGCTGTGAAGTGACGAAAAGAAAACGGGAGGCGAGTTTGACATTAACAAATAACAGACATAACGGCGTGACGAGCATGTACCGCAACGAGATGGTTATCAAACTGTGTTTACACTTTCCAATACCTCTGCCCCCATAACGAGCAGTGACAGAGACTCTTCTGCGCAGGTGGTATAATCTTCGTCTGTCCATCGTTTTCAGAAACGGAAAATTTCCTCAGGATACCTGGACTGCGCAAGCGCAAGTCCGATTAGCAGGGAGGAAGACTAATGCGGGGGAGAATAAATCACAATGAGGTCTTCGGAAGTCGAGCACGTTACCGACTAAGAACTAATTTATGTGAACACTAAATAATTTCGGAACCTGAGGCCACGATTTTTCTCCTTATGGGTAAATGAAACATGAATCGACATCATTTCTAGATCACGAACGGCTAATGTGAGAAAATCTAAAACCTCCGAAATTGTAATAAATACGCTCTGACATTTATCTTATGCAAAGGCCGACAATACTGTAAAGGAAATGCCCCTATCTAGCCCAGGTCCGCAGAAAGAAGAATACGAACATGAAATTAGAGTGAAAGCAGACTGATAGAGATAAATAAACGGAAAATAAACGTAAACACGACTAGCAAAACTGGCACACTATAATTCCTCCCCCTCGATTGGCTTTCAGGCCTCACTGCAGCCCATTGCTCCTCGCACCAGACAATAAGGGTCTGGTGAAAGTACGACTGACGTTGGGTATTATACCATAAAGTGGTTTTAAATTAAAGTTTAGCCCTTCCCTTTTATCCAGGTCTGGTACCAGTACGAGTAAATGAATTTTCGCTGCAGAGGCGAATATAATTTAGTATAACGAAATTCATTAGAGGCAAAATATATCCACAATGGAATTTTTTTTTTTTTCAAAAAATTATTTATAAAGTATACTGCACCAAACCTACTTTGAATGAATAAACAATGATGTGAAAAAACATTGGACGTGATATAAATATTGCACGCACGTGGCCTTTCATAAATAATGATATTAATGACAATGTTTTTTTTCTATTTTCTAAAATATGAAATGATTCACCCTCGTATCATTACTATAACAGCAACAGCAGCAGCAGCAGCACCAACATCAAGTAATAATAATAATAATAATAATAATAATAATAATAATAATAATAATAATAATAATAATAATGTTATCATCAGCACCATCAAAGTAATCATTATCAATATCAAAAGCAGTACTAGAGGTGGCATTTATATCACCATCATTATAGCTAATCATTTTGAAATACATTTGAAGGTATGCACACATGTATACATGTAATAATGTCTATATACAGTACATGCGTACTCATATTTCACCATACGCCTATTCCTTTTTAGAGATATTGCCAGAAGGGTAGTCTCAAATTAATCCTCGCTAACCTGCAACCAGCATGTAAACCACTAATGTGTCCATATCATCAAACTTCGCTTTGTACTACAGAATATTCAGTAGGCTTTCCACCCACTAGCCGGGTAGTGCCACCAGTGCACCTTACGTGGTGTACTGTATGCCTTGCTAAAGGGTCTTTGCATCATCCTTTTAGGTCCTAATGATACCAGTTTTTTATGGTTTTATTTTACCTCAATTCTCGCGTCCTCTCTTCATAAATCAAATATACTTTCTAAGGACTTGGCCCGGAGAAACTTTCCTTCGCCGGCAGCTAAGATATGCATTTTCTTCCAACAAATGATAGGGGTTGATTTTATGAAATTTAGGCGATCAACCAAGCAATGTGGCACTTTCGACCCTTAAGACAGTGAGAGGAGGAAGTTGGAGAGGTTGGGCAGCAAGCTAAAGAGAGCCAAAACTAAAGGAAATGAAGGAGATCTAAAGGTGGATGTAGGAGGAAGCCCCAGAGAGGTTGGACAGCAAGGCTGAAGAGAGCAAATGAGTACGAAGATCATAAAAAAAAAAAAAAAAAAAAAAAACTGGATGAAGCTAGGGGACGAAGGGACGCTGCAGACACCCTTTCAGTCACGCCTACAGTACACCACGTGAGGTGCAATGACGCCGCTAAACCCCACCGGAGAACAAATGACAGGGGAACCTCTGCTTCTCCATCAACGCTCACGAATTCGGAGCACTTAATAGGCGTGATCCAGCGCTGCCGCCGCCCATCTAAAGACAAAGATTTCCATGCAGTATTCACCCTCAGCCGTCAGGGAACAACGAGCCTGCTCGCCTTGTCCCTTAGGGATCGTGCATGTGTGCACGACGGCCGTGCCACGGCCCTTGTAAATAGGAAGGTGACAAAGGTTGCTGGACTCGACAAACCCCAGGGGGTGGATGATGGAAGCCTCCCAGGGAGACACACTAGTATTCCCTTTTGGCCCCGGGGGCCGAAGGGAACAGTTATAGGAACGGTGGGGGCGAGGGTGTATGGGAGGGGAGATAGAGGAAGGAGGGGGGAAAGGACCATAGAAGGGCATCTCCAACAACCCCCTCCCCCCTCCTTTTCTTTCCCCCCCTCCAGAGGAGCAGGAGGAGGTTATTATGCGATGAGTAGCCTCCGCCCGAAATGTGATTACCATCGACCCCTACATCTTCTTTCACTGCTCCTACACTCTTCAGGCGGGAAGGAGGAGGCCGAAGGGGAAGGGGAAGGGGGGTGGTGGTGCCGAAGGATGGAAAAGGAGTTCTCCCCCTCCATCCTAAGTCCTCCCCTCCCCTCCTCAGGAACGAGATGAATAAAAGGAGGAAAGAAGCGTCTCGACAAAAACCTTGGAGGGGGGGGGGGGGGAAGGGGGGGGGGTGGGAGGAATGGGGGTGGGGGGAGAGGTGTTGTGAAGGTTTCACAAAATAATGATAGAAAACGATAAACGATGATGGGAAGATGGGGAGAGAAAATGTGATATAAAAGATAAAGCGGATTACCTTTAAATAACGAATTATCATATATTATATATATATATATATATATATATATATATATATATATATATATATATCTATATATATGTATGTATCTATATATATGTATGTATATATATATATATATATATATATATATATAATATATATATATAGATATATATATGTATGTATATATATATATATATATATTATATATATATGTATATATGTATATATATATATATATATATATATATATATATATATTATACATTACACAGAATTTAGTTATTATGTTTCATTGTATTCGTAAGTGTATATAGGCATAAATTAGTTAAAAAATTCAGAGAATGACAAGAGAACACAATAAATAACAAGAGATTAAGCAATGACAAACATACATACGTACATACATACATACATTCATCCATACATAAAACAACGACTTTTACACATGTATACATAATACACACATAATACATACTTTAGTTTTAAAAGGTTTTGGAGGTTGTCGGTTGAGAACCCTGACTTCTGAAGATTCATGAAGACATTCCTATATATCATACATATGAATACCCGCATACATTTGTGTATATCAAAACCCGCAAATGAGAACAAATCAAACATAAGATCTTTAACATGAGTTTTGACAAAGTTTTGACTGAAATGAATAGAAAACGGTGACAGATTGATCGCCTGTTGACTGGTTTAAAGAACTATCTACCATGTTTGAAATCCACTGGCATATAAATATATGAAGCAAAGAAAATAATAATAATAATAATAATAATAATAATAATAATAATAATCTTTGGAAGGACACCTTCTCGTAGACAAGTTTTGTTAAAAATGGTTGCTGCTTCAGCACTATTAATCTTGTAAAGAGTCCTGGAGAGAGAGAGAGAGAGAGAGAGAGAGAGAGAGAGAGAGAGAGAGAGAGAGAGAGAGAGAAGTATAAGTAATAATAAACACCAAATTTACCAACCGAATTTTACCATGCCCTTTGGTGCGTTGCTCGCCAGTCTAAGCAACAGGGAAAAAAAGTTGTCATCAGAAAAATGGAGAAGACTCTATACAAGATTAATAGTGCTGAAGCAGCAACCATTTTCAACATAATAATAATAATAATAATAATAATAATAATGAATAATAATAATAATATAAAATAATTAATAATAATAATAATAATATTCTTTATTTCAGCTCAGGGAATATACAAAATACAGAAAGTAACATACACAATCTAGATACATGAGACAACATGATAAAAAAATGAATAAACGGCACAATCCACACAATGGCTGAGGTAGTATAAAAGATAGTAATCCTAATACTCGTAATAATAGTAATAATATTGGAGAGAAAAAATGCATTGAGAGCTATAATAGTTAGGGCACAGATTATATAACTTGAATTTCAGCTCGATAAGACACTAACTGATAGACAACTATCTACCGTTAGAACTATTGGAGTTACTGAAGTCGATGAACAGGAAAATTGAATTATAATAAATAAGAGTAGAATACGGAATGATCAGTTAATTTCTTGGATTAGGAGAGAGAGAGAGAGAGAGAGAGAGAGAGACGGGGGCCGTGTTAAAGCGGTTTTTCGAACAATTTAAACCTTCAGAGTGACTTGGTGTTATCGATAGTTTTAAATTTATTTTTAATTTTCATGCTTCTAATAACTTTTCAACTGTAATAATAAAAAGAACTTTCTTAATACCCTCTTTAAAAAACGTGACTGTTCTTCGTCGTCTTTAGGAATAATAATATAATAATAATAAATAATAATGTCAACCTTGCGCTGGCAAGGCCTTTCGACCTAGGGCAGCCAGTAATAATAATAATAATAATAATAATAATAATAATAATAATAATAATAATAATAATAATAATAATAATAATAATATATTTTGGTAGAAGACCCTCTTTTAGGCAAATGCTGTTAAAAAAGAATGGCAGAATTATGCGAGTTGATTTTATATATTGTTTTTTCTATTTTTCCTTACAATTCGCTTCTCAGGATCAGCGATGTTTCTGGGTAACTGGCCAATATTATATTGGGAATTTTCGAATAATAATAATAATAGTAATAATAAAATATTACGACATTTTAAGAAGTAATTACGTACTAACTGAATGAAGTTAAATAGAGCGTATATAGGAGTATGTGAATAGATGAGGAATAGGAATAATGAGAAAATACAAGTTGAAAAAATTTGAAAAAAAAGAAATACCACTTGAGGAAAATAAAACGACTGAAAAATAAAATATCGAAACCACTTACGATGAACGAAAAGAATTGGAGAAGTGTATTGGGGGGACAGTCTAGGTACGGGGCGGGGGGGAGGGGGGGGGGGAGGGGGCGGGAATAGGTAAGATGAAGGAGCGGGGTCGCTGCCCCCATGATGGATAGCCTTACATGGATTTTCGAAACTTTGGCTCCAAAGGTCTTTCGGGAACACAACTACTTTTTACAAGAAAGTTTTTCTTCGATCTCTTGAACGGTTTTGGCTTTGGTTTTCTTTTTATATAATTTATCAATTTTTATTTTTTCCTATTCAAACGAGTTTATTTTTTTTATTCATAAATTTGATTTTCTTATGAAAAATCTTCAAAAAAAATTTTTCAGTAAAAACTCTTCCAAAAAAAATTTTTCTGAGAATTTTTCAAGTTTTTTTATTCTTATTAATTTTTCAAATTCTTATTAACCAAATTTTTGACATTCTTACTAACCATCTTTATGTTTTCCATGGAATTTTTAAACTTTCTTTTTTCTTTTTGCCTTTGGCTCCCCTCCATTATTTCCGTAGTCAGCTTTACCGAAAGGATTTTTTCCTCAGGACTCTTTCAAAATTGATTTCCCTTCAAATTCTGTTGTTTAAAAAATATATATCAACTTATTTTTCTTAAACTTATTTCCATGATAATTTTCCTAGGAGATTTTCCCAGAATAAATCATTTATTTTCCCCTCCACTAATTCCAGAGATCTTTATAGAAAGGGAGTCTTGCCCCATCGAAAAATCAATTCTTGGTTAACTCCCAGCCAACTTTTTTTTCTCTCAGTCATATTTTTCACAATAAAATCTATTTTTAAAATAATTTGTTTTCAGTCTGTTATTTCCATAATTTTATTTCTTCCAAAAACTTATTCCAGACCATTGGACTTTATGCAATAGTACTTCTCCCTCTTTATTTTCACAGCAGTTTTCCCAAATTACATTTTTTTCCCAAAAAAGATCTATTTTCTGTTTGAGTGACTTTTCTTTTTAATATTTTACTCCCAAAAATGTATCTTCGAAAGTCTTTTATTTCTTCTCTATTGGTTATTTTCACCCGATATTTCGAAGAGTTATATTGTCCCTAAAATATTTCAGTCTTTTTTATTCTGATTTCCATCAGCTATTTTTCAAAGCATGTTCAGCACTGTCCCCTAAACTTAACTACCTTTCCTGTTTTTATTTATTTATTTATCAAAATTTTCATTTGTGACATCCTCCACCTAATCTTCAACAAATGTTCTTTTCCCAATAAGATTAACTACTTTTCTTTTTTTATTTCACTCCTATTATTTTTCAAAAGATGCTAAACATTTCCATGAAATTAATTATTTTCGTTTAATGATTTCTTACGGGTATTTTACGAAAGACCTTCTTTTCCCCTTCAAATAAACATCTCTTTCCTCTTTTGATCTTCTTCAGACATTTTCCTGAACAAACTCAAAACTGTCCATAAAATTCACACAACCTATTCCTCTTTTTTTTTCTATTCCTGATTTTTTTTTCAAAACCGGTTCACATTTGCCCATAAAATTATCTACATTTATCTTGTCTGATTTTGTTTGTATGGTGTTTTTACGTTGCATGAAACCAGTGATTATTCAGCAACGGGACCAACGGCTTTACGTGACTTCCGGACCACGTCGAGAGTGAACTTCTACCTCCAGAAATACACATCTCTAACTCCTAAATGGAATGCCCAAGAATCGAACTCGCGGCCACCGAGGTGGCAGGCCAACACCATACCAACCACGCCGTTGAGGCGCTTTCTCTTGTCTGATGTCCTCCAGATTTTTTCCAAAACACGATTAACACTCCCTTTAAAATGAACTCATTTTACTTTTTTTTTCAACAGATATCTTTTTTTAAATTGCTCAAACTAACTAACTACCTTTTCCTTCTCTGATTTCCTCGGGATAATTTTTTTTAAACCCACTTCCCCTAGAATTAACTGCTTCCCCCTTTCTTATTTCTTTCAGACATTTTTCCAAATCGTTCAAGATTCCTCTTATAATTCAGATTTTCCTTTTTTAGTTCTTACACAAAAATTAATATTTTGTTTTTATTTCGTACACATCATTTTCATTTTCAATTTTTACTTCTCTTAACAACATTACTTTTTTTAATTTGCCTCAAATACTTTTCAAACCATGTCCAACAATCACCTTCAAATTAACATTCTCCTTTTTTTTATTTCCTCCAGATACTTTTTTCAAAGAAATTTACTTCCCCTAAAAATGAACTATATTTCCCACTTTTGGATTTTCTCCTGATATCTTTCAAGAAATTTCCTCTTCAGATTAAAATGAACTACTTTTTACTTTTTCCTCTATTTGATTTCCTCAGATATTTCCCCGAAAAACAATAAAAAACAGTGTCGTTTTTCCCTTAAAAAGAAGCCTCCCTTTTTCCTTTTTTGTTATCTTCCAGATAACTTTAAAAAAATGTCGCTTTCTCGTTAAAATCAACCAATTTTACGTTTTTGTTACCTTCCAGATAATTTTTCAAAAAACATTTTACTTTCCCAAAAATTATCTCCACAATTTCCTCCAGATATTTTTCGAAGAAATCTTCCTTTCCCATTAAAATTAACCAATTTTTCAACTGTTTTATTTCTTCCGGCTTAATTTTTTTCGGCAAGTAGCGAATTGCTTTCCTCTTTTCCCTTTTAAATAGAAACTTATATATCTTGTGTTTTGAAAGTCTCCTAAAATGAACTCGATAGTAATTTAACAATTTCCTCCAAATATTAAAAAAAAAAAAATAGAAAAAAAACATGTTGCCTTTTCCCAGCATTAAAAGTTTTCCTTTCCTTCTCCTTAAAACATTAACTTCAGATATTAACCTTTAACTAAATTCCTCCAAATATTTAAAAAAAACAAAAAAATGTTTTTTCCCTTTCCCATTAAAATTTAACAATCCTACTTCATTTTTTTTTTTTTTTTGTCCAAGATTTTCGAAAAAATGTTCTTTTCCTTTTCAAATGACCTCATTTTGATTTTCCCCTGATATTTTTCAAAGGACCTTCTATTCCCCCTAAAAAAAGTCCACGTTCCCAATTTAGGTTTGTCATCGTTCGTTCGTTCATTCGTTCGTTCGTTTCGTTCGTTTCGTTCGTTTCGTTCGTTCGTTCGTTCGATAGAGAAGAGAGAGAGAGGAGAGGAGGAGAGAGGAGATGAGAAAGACCCATCGCCACAAAAGCAACGCTTGTTCGGGCTCCTCAGAGCTCAGAGATGTGTGACGTACCACGATCGACGACTTTCTGGAAAACTTTTTTCCCAGGTCCCAAATTAAGTTAGCCTCATGGCTCCATTTTCTTCGACCCCTAATTTTTTTGTCCCTTTTTCCATTTTCCTGTCGTGGAAGGGGAGGAGAGATAGAGAGGAGAGAGGAGAGAGAGAGAAAAGAACGAGAGAAGGTGGCTAAAGATATAACGAGAGGAGAGAGAGGAGGAATATCATCTATATGTATAACTCATATTAATATTATATATTATATATATAAATATCTATATATCTATTGTAAAGGAATCGTTGATTTGACAATTGAATGTTAAAATTGCAGAAAACAAGGTTGCAAAATTGATATTTGCATAGAAAAAAAGTGTGTACACTAGAAACAAGAATTGGGCAGTAGCGACTTTGGCGTAGGCCGGTAGTCGCCAAGGATACTGTACCGAAACAATGATTAGATTTGTCCCATGGATGTCTAGCGTGAAGTTCGGGTATATAAAGGCCCAAAACGACGATTTACCTTACGTTGGCGCTAAAACAAACAAGTGATTTATAATAGTGTAAAAAAAAATAACAAGTTTTGTTTAAGGAATATATTGGTAATGTACTTGTTTAATACCATTTGGCACGTTTTTCTTGTAGTGATGTAACGTTGGTTGCCCCTAACTTTTCTTTTTGATGGTTTACAGTGAATTTATTGTTTTGTGTTGATGTTAAAGCTTTGTGACTTGGGTATTATAACTGTAAAAATGCTAGTGGATTTAGTGATTAGTAGTCTTGATGAAGTGCTGTGTAGCGAGTCTTTGCTTTTGTGGTAAAACGCGTCCGTAATTTGTTTAATGTTCTTGTTTGTGACTTTTAATTTATACCACTTACTAATTTGTTATTAAAGTACATTTTAAGTTTATAGTGGGTTGTCACTGTTTTACCTGATATATTCTCCTACAAGTAAATCCTTACCGTTAGAGAGAGATTTTTTTTTTTATGTTTTACAGATGGGGGGCCTGTCGAACGAAAACCCGAAACGTTTATCCCTACTCATTCTTTGCCTCATTCTATCGAACGAAAACTCGAACGTATTCCATACTTCAGGTTTGTTTACTCTATTCTATCAGAACGAAAACCCGAAACGTATCCTTATTAAGTTGTTGCTTTATTCATGTCGAGCGTAATTTGACCATAACTTGACGTAATCCCTACTATTAATTGCTTTTGCAGTACTTCCATGTACTTTAGAGTGGGGGAGGGGGGGGGGATAGGGGTTGTGATAGTGTTTAGGTGCTATAATATTTTGTCTTTGCTGTGGTTTATTTTGAGCAGGTATTAAAGATGTTTTTGATTGGAAAAGATTTCATACGTAGTCCTAGGGTGGTGTTCAGTTAAAGGTTATAACTAAAATAGGCTGGATTGTTCTAGCTAGGTACTATAATGTAAGAAGTATCAGAATCTGCAAGGAAAGCCAAGAAATCTTCAAATAAAGTTAAGTGAGGCGCTAATGACTTTAGGCATTTTTGTCTGTAAGGAAGGGTTGTTACTAATGAGTTGGTGAAGGGAGCAAGAAAACTGATAGCCAGCAAAGCGCAAGTGAGAATAATACAGAAGGGTGTAGTGCAAGTAAAAGAGGAAAGGTGCCCAGAGCCGTACGTGAAAAAACCAAGTCCCCACGCCAAGGTTTAAACCAAAAAAGTCCAAACTTTTTTTATTGCATAGGGTATGAGTGTTGAGGCAGATGCAGAGTTCATTTGCAAATAGTTAGATTAGAGAATTGAGAAAAGCTGTTGAAACTAAAGAGGTTAGAAAATGACGAGAGCTGAAAAGGTTTAGGAAGATAGAAGCTGAGAAAAGAGGTTGAGCAAAAGAAGAGTTGAGGTTGAGCAAAAGAAAGATAGAAGCTGAGAAAGAGGTTGATGCAAAAGGAGGGATAGAGCTAGAGGATGAAGAAACTTGAAGTAGAAGAAAAGGTCCAGAGAAATAAATCCAAAATCTTTTTAGAAATATACCCAATTGTGCAGTAAAAAAGTGTACCGAATTTTTTGTTGAAAATGAAGTGGATGCCATTTTTTTTGTTTTTACGAATTTGAAAAGAAAAGTGGCAGAAACAGCGTGAATGGACCGAGAACGATCCCATGGAGGCACGTTGGTTCAAAACCTCCTTTCGAGGAAAGGCTCGGGAAGTATTTGTGCTGCCGTATCTTTAGATTGATTCCGAAGGATTTATGAGAGAGTTAAATCTGAAGTTTTGAAGGCTATGACTTGGGTGCCCAAGAGGAGGTTATAGAGAAGAAGTTCAGAAGCTGGCGATAAAAGACATAGTCGTACTCATATGAAGTATGCCACGGGAAAACAACCCGCCTGTGGTATGATAGGTTGATTGAATCCCCTGCCCGGAAGTTAATGGTGATTTCGGTAAAACTTCATGGAACCTTAATTCTTGCCTTGAGCAGGTCCAAGGATGGTATTAATCCACTTATTAAAACATATTTGGATGAACGTGATGTAGCTAATTGGTGGATGAACGTCCACTAGATTGTTCTGATAATTAATGCACTTGACCCCAAATAAGCTATAAATAATACTGATGTCACTCCTAAAATTGGAAGGAGCAGAGTTTGGGAAAGAGCAAGCAAAATTACAAGGCAGAATAGGTCAAGACTACGAGTTCACGAGGTATCAATACTCGTGGGAGTCTATTAATAAAATTCCTTTAAATAGAGGTAGTAGGGGATGGGCAAGTGCCAACTATAATTCTGGTCCTAGTGTTAGTGCTGGAAAAGCATGGGATTAACAGTGTAAATGATCAGTTTAACACCCTAGTTTACCAAAATATAGGCGAAAATTTTAGAGATTTTGTATGTTTCAGTTGTTGGCCAAAAACCAGGACCCAACATCAGTAGGGATTTGTCCCGCATCGCACAACTAAACCGTCCAATTCAAGTTGGTAAATTAAAGTAAAGATAAACCTGTAAACATTTTTAAGGATGATCATAAACCACCTGAAAATACCATTGCATTGTTGAATCAACCCAACAAGAACTATGTGGTGACAGAGGTCCTTTGTTTGTTTTGCTTTCCCTTCCCCTTAGGCCAGGTTAAGATGGTATTGTAACGATAGCATCGACAGTAATAATATATGTGATGTTTGATGAGAATATAGGTTACAAAACTAGGGTAACAATTGAATGTTCAAATGTTAGTTAAGTAACTGTTGGTTTGTATTGAGGATATTGGTTAAAAGGGAAACTGGAGGTGAGACTAACCTGAATAGAATTGTCCATATCCAAAGGTACTGAATTGGTAATGACCCTTTTATGGGAGATGGTTGGTTTTGACACCTCCCTTGTGTTGCAAAAAATTAAAGTAAGGTGGTTAAGGAGAATACCGGAGCGGTACAGTCTGGTAATGATAAAAAATATGTATGACCAGTGGAAGGCTACTGGAGAGTATGTACTTCTGGCGTTGGGTTTGGACCTGACAGTTTTCAGCTCCATTAGTGAAGTAAGGTTAAGGTTAAAAACTCCGTTTGAATTCGGGAATATGTTAAAATTGCTTTGGTGAGTGAAATCCCAGTGTCAGGAGTAAGTAAAGTTAATTTCTTGGAAATGATGTATGGTGGAGACAAAGGTTTTTTGGTAGCAGTAATCCCAATTTTGACAGAAAAATCCACTTTAATTCTTCCATTATTACAGAAGTTGAATGTACATTTCCAAAACTTATTTCCTGCTTGTGCAGTTACTACAAGAAAGTAAAGAGTGCCGAAGGAAAGGTAAAATGATGGACGACGGTTTGGGATTTACAAAACTTGTTTCAAAAGATAAGTCCGGAAAAACACTACCAAAGGTAAGTAAAGTCAGTACTTCCTTTCCTTTGCTAATGCTGAAAGTTTAATAAGGAAGAATTTTTGTTGTAAATTCAAATTGAAGATGATAATTTGAAGGTAATAAGAGATAATGCCCTTTGTTGATAAAATAAATGAATATCGCGAAGGAAGGGAAAGTGGTTACTTTTTAAACAAGGATGGCAATCCTAATGAGGAAGTTCAAGAGCAGAAATGTTAATGATGTTTGTAGAACAAGGGTGGGGGGGGGGTTTTTCCCCCCAAATTTTTTTTTTTCCCCCCCAAAAAAAGTTTTAGTTATAGGAAGTTTTGTTCTAGGTATTGCTCATTGACATGTAGTTTATTTCTGGTCATTTAAGGGTTATAAAACAAAACAAAACTTATGAGAAATTTAAGGTTAAGGTTTTTGTTTTTTTTGGGCCTAAAGATGCGGAAAAGATTGTAGTGAATATTGTAAAAATTGTGCTTTATGTCAAAAAGTATGGTCAAAGCTCCACACTGACCCTAAGGTTGATGCCATTGCAACCCATTGAAGTTCCAGGAGAACCCTTTGAGAAAAAGACTGGTTTTGGATTGTGTAGGACTGTGACCTAGGTCTAGCCAAAACGGTAACTAGTATTGCTTGACAATTATGTGTGAGTGCTATCCCCAGGTTTTCCGAAAGGCTATTCCGTTTAAGAACCTGTGAGTGCTGTGATAAAGATAATTGAAGCGCTTATAACAAAGGGTTCTTCTTCTCGGCTTGGTTAGGTTTGCCAAATAGAAGTTCAAAACCGGAACCAAGGAACCAACTTTAACGTCTATAAAGTTTACCTCCATTTTTAAGCTTGTGTCAGAATATTTAAGGCATTGCTTATCGTCTCCTTATCAACCCACAGGAGCCAAAGGAGTGGCGTCGAAACGATTTCAATCGAACCTTGCCAAAAACCATTGCTTCGCCTACGTACTGTTGTGGAAAATGAAAAGGAATGGGAATGTCTACATAGAAGAACTGTTGGCTATTTGACCGTTCGCTGATAGCGTACATTCATCGTTGGGTTTTTATTCTTCTTTCAGTTAGTATATTGTCCATCAGGTAAGGTTCACCCGACCCATGGAGGTGATTAAAGAATCCAGTTGATTTCAGATGAGAAGGATTGTCTAGCACGTTACAAGAAACTGAAGGAAAAAAAATAAGAAAAGAAAATATGGAAAAGTAATCACTATGAGAAGATCTTAAAGTAGTACCAAGAAGAGAATGAAAAGAAATTAACGACAAAAAGGCTGGCAAAATAACGTGAACTCCGACATATAGGAGATTAAATGTTCTAGTAGTATTTCCTCCCTACAGCTGGTTAAGGTTTTTAAACCAGGAAGTCAATATAGGACCTTGCACGGTGAAAGGAAAAAGTAAAGTGATGTTAATTATCGAATTCAATTTCCTACAGGACCGGAGGAAAGTTAAAACTTTCCTATACTAACCAAAATTAAAAGAAGTATAAATACGAATCCAGTGTAGTGTTGTCAACAATTGCAAAGGAGGATAGATGAAAAAAGACGTTTGAAGAAAAATTGAAACATTAGAACTTAATTAAAAAATACAGATTATTTGGAGTGATTTATGTAAAAATTTAGGAATAGTTATGGTATTCATTTATCTTGATGAACAGCAAGCATGATTTTTAAAGTGCTAATTCAAAACTTTTCAGATCTATTTTCAGGACCATACCTAAAAGGATAAAAGGAGTAAACAACATAAAATCAAGGTTGCGACGAAGAGACTCCAATAAGTCAGAGCGTCCATATACAAAGAATGTCGCCGAGGGCAACAACAAACAGTTAAAGACCGAAGGAAATTGCTTATTTACTTGGAAAACACGGACTAGCAAGAAAGAAAAGCCTAAGTGAATGGGCTAGCCCATAGTATTCTAGTCGAAAAACCAAACCTGACCGGAAGTGCAAGAATGTGTTACAGACTATCGAAAAGGTAAAGTAATGTAACTAAAAAATAAAAGATTCAGTTCCGCTATGCCCAGAGTAAAGAAGATATAATTGATAATGTTAGGCAAAAAAAAAAAAAAAAGTTTTTCCTTTTTTAAGTAAACTTGATTTATTGAAAGGATACTATCAAATTGAGTTAGACAAAAAACAGCAGGGAATTATTGCTGCCATTTGTTACACCCCATGGGACTTTATAATTATAAACAGGTAATGCCATTTGGTTTATGTAATGCACCTCTGACAATTCCAACGTCAAGAGTGAATTATATCTTGACGGATTTATCGAAGGTGTATTTGTTTTATTTAGATGACATTATTATTGTTGGAGAAACCTGGGGAAGATCACATTAAAAAACGGTAAAATGAATGTTTTTATTTTAAGAGGTTTATTTAGGAAATTTAATGTTACTATAACCCTTGCCAAATGTGAATTTGGAAAAAGTACAGTTATTTCCAATATTTAGGTCATGAAATAGGAAGTGGGGTCCGCCAAAGTGAAACCTGTTGAATTGTCATATTGAGCAGGTCATAAAGAATTTGACCCTCCCTACATCTAAAACGGGGTGGAGTTGATGTAAATTTTTTGGGAAACAGTGGTGGTAATTAACAGGAAAATTTTGTAAGAAACTTTTCAAGATGTAGCCTAGCCCATTAACAGAGTTGCTGAAAAAGGAATGTGAAGTTTGGTGTGGCGTCAAAGGAAATTTGTGAACGATGCCCTTCTCAATAAACTTAAAAGCTCATTTTGTAAGTCTATGCCAGTACTGAAATCCCCAGACTTTAATCTATTCTTCTTTAATTCAAGGTTACAAGGTAGACTCCAGTGAAGTAGGAGCTGGCAGTGTATTATTACAGGAAACATAATAATGGTGTTTTACACCCTGTATCTTACTTTTTTCAAAGAAGAAGTATAATTGCCACCCGTTTAAATTACAGTAGTTGGTTGAAAAATAAAGCTTTAAAGTTTTAATTTTGAGTTTTAACTTGCACTTTGAGATGATAACGTTGCTTAACCAGTAAGAACTTTGAAATAGACGTATATACTGATAATAACCCTTTAAACCTTTAAATTTAATTTAAAAATAAATGTAAGCCAAAAAACAATAAGGAGAATTTTAAAGATGGTCACTTTATTTTTTGCAACCATTCAAACTGGGGGGGGGGGGGGGGGGGGGAAATATTCACCATATAGGGCAAGGCAAAGAAAATGTTCCCAATGCAGATTCTCATCTCTAGGATCTGTTGATTCTTTTAAAGGAAAGTGCCTTGTTTACCAAAACGATCCGGTGGGCAGTCAAAAATGGACTGAGGAGAGAGCCGCCCCCCTGGAGTTTTTAAAACGTGGGGGAATGTAAAGGAATATTGATTTATTGAATGTAAAAATTGCAGGAAAAGGAAGGTTGAAAATTGAAAATGATTTATTTGCATAGAAAAAAAGTGTGTAAACACTAGACAACAGGGGATGGCATTAGCTCTTGGGCGTAGGCGGTAGTCGCCAAGGAATAATGTCACCGAAATCCAATGATATTTGGGGTCCACATGGATGTCTAGCGCATGAGTCGGGTTATATAAAGGCCCCAAACGACCGATTTTTCGGTTGGAAGCTGAAACAAAACAAGTGATTATAATAATAGGTAATCAAGTTTTGAGGAATATATGGTAATGTACTGTTTATCCATTTTGGACGTTTTCTTGTGTGCTGTAACGTTGGTTTGCCACTAAAACTGATTTGATGGTTACAGTGAATTATTATGTTGTGTTGATGTAAAGCTTTGTGACTTTGGGTATTAATACTGAAAATGCAGGTGATTAGTTGATTAGTAGTCTTGATGAACGTGCTGGGTAGTGTCCAGTCTTTGGCTTTTTGATGTAAAGCGTTGTCCGTAAATTTGTTTAAATGTTCTTTTTGTTTGTGACTTTAATTTCCTTACTTAAATTGTTATTAAAAGTACATTTTAAGTTATAGTGGGTTGTCCACTGTTTCCTGCATATATTCTCCTCGTAAATCCTTACCATAGAAAGTTTTTTTTTTTATGTTACAATATAATTTTTTTAATATATATATATTATATATATTATATATATATATATATACTATATATAGTCAATTAATTTAATGGTGCAAATCTACTAGAAATAATGTATATGTATCTGTCTCTCTGTCTGTGAGAGAGACAGAGAGACAGAGAGAGACAGAGATTGATATGCAATGCCTTATTTCAAGTAGATTCTCCATTAAAAAGTCAATACTCTGCGGAAAATACTGAAAGAAATAAATAAGAAATTAACACAAAAGAAAGTATCCTTGAATCGTAACATTCTCCCCTCACCCTCTGGACACGTCCCTCCCCCAAAACCCCCAACCCCCCTTTTCCCGCATCTGGTCAGCTGGGCCGGATTTCGGGCGTGCCGCTTTATAAAGTCGCCCGCCAAGTGCACACAAGAAAAAGTGGCGGGCGCCCGCGTCCCAACCCTTCCTGAAGTCAGATGATTTCCTCACAAAAAATGTCATGGCGATATAGAAAGTAGTCTTTAAAGTGACGAAAGCGAAGAGAAAGTCACCCATCTGTCATTGGGAGCAGAAAAGAACTCTTGAGATATGTGATTTTTAGAAATAAGAGTCGTCGAAGCCAGTGCCGGCGGAGGTCAGCGCGTACGCTTCGGACGCCGTTCCAGCTGTTTCTCGGAGACCGTCAGCTGAAGAGGGTTCGTATAAAAGCGAAGGAAAAGGAGGGCCTCCTCGATTCTTTAATATTTCAACAGCGCTCGAAAATACACTGCGGAGGGCGGAAACTGATACCTGACCGCGTTACATTTAAACCCTTTTAACCACGCAGTCACAGACAGAATATGCAAGGCATTTTATTAGATCGGAATTACCAACTGGCAAAATTCGCCGCCCGCAGAGAGAGGAAGAAGGAACTCGAAGGACATTTCTTTATATTCAGTGTGGAAACTGACTCTGCTTTCAGTTTGCAGTTGGTAACACTGCTCGCCGACTTTCCTCTAACGTTGGCACCACTGTGTATAATCGTGAATTTGACTGTAATTTTATTAATTTACGAAAATTACGTAGCTTTCAGAGAAACCTGGCCATATTCACAATTTAATATGGTTATAATTATGAACCCTCTTCTTTATGGTTGATTTTGGCAATACTGAGTACGGTATTTCGTAATAACGTTTTAAAAATGATTATCATTTCTATTCTTAATTAGATATTACCAATACTGTGTGTATTTTTCTTTAAATGAATATAGTAACACTAACCCTGATTCTCGAGAAATTAAACTATCCTTCCTTGCTTTATTATGTCAGTGGTAGAAGGGAGAATATCAGAAAAGTGTAATAAAATCTCTTAGTATTTATGTATGAATGAAACTGATCTTCCATTGTTACAACCCTCACTGATAATACTGGATATTATTCAATTCGATATCCATCAACATCAACAAGCCTTCAGCATTCACTGTGATTGACAATTTGTTTCTCAATTACAAACTACTTAATTTTGAGTTTTTCTCGTGAAAACACTTAGCGTACGCAATTTTTTGCATCTAGTATTCAGCACAATATGTAATATTGTTCATCTTATAATCAAATACCTACTCGATTTCTTTTTTTTTTCTTTCTTTTTTTTGCTGTCCACCCCAAATTTTGCTCAGTTAATCATAAATAAAAACTCAAGAAAAGCATAATTTGTTGCGTGTTCCGTTTTTATTTTTGACAAATACTCATAGACAGGATTTTTGCTCATGTTTTGTCTTCTTCTTCCTGCTGTCAAAGAGTATTGTAGAATCTTGATTTCATGCAAAACTTACCGAGATGATTTTGATTCATTTTGCTGGTAACACTGAGCTTTGCTTTTAAATCATCTATTGGCAATTTCATCTGGTAACAATGACGACTGCTACTCAGTGACTCAAAACATCCAAGAGAACTGAGAGTTTTTCCTACTGAAGAGAGAGAGAGAGAGAGAGAGAGAGAGAGAGAGAGAGCAAATGGAGGAGGGAGGAAGGGAAGTCATAAAAAAAGGGGCTTTCTGGAGTTAATTGAATTTTGGATACTCGGGTCATATCCGCTGCTCGAGTGAATGATTGACTCCCTGTCTAGCAGTCATCTCTCTCTCTCTCTCTCTCTCTCTCTCTCTTGTGGGAATCATTATCAACGCCCAGTTACGCAACAAAGAATGCTGATAAAATGAAATGCTAGAAACAGGGAATCTTGAGTAAAATGGAGACCACGCGACGTCTTCTCATCCTACTAACGAATAAATCAATAAAAAAAATCATTCCAATATGGCACATAAACCCATTTATAAAAATAATAACATTTACTTATAACTAATGAGGATATTGTTACAAAGATCTAGACAATGATTTAGACAAAGAATCAGCAAATAATAAAGAACCCAATAATTCTCAGTCTTTAAATCCTCTAAAACTATGTGTACACACACACACACACACACACACACACATATACATATATATATATATATATATATATATATATATATATATATATATATATATATATATACATAACTGGCAAGAAAATCCAAAACAAGAATAACTCCAAAATCATCTGCGAATGCAAAAGACATAAAAGAAGCGCGCATAAAAATTTGAAAAAAAAGTTTTTTTTTTATAACAAGTAAAAACAAAAAATAACCCAAAAGAAAAGTACGGCTAAAGAGTAATGTAAAATCTCAATGGATAACTTTACATGTCTGAGAGTAAATATTTTAAAATGTAAATTGTGAGTGAAATTACGTAATACCTTAACAAATAATTAATAGGAATACGTCACACAAAAAGTACTATTATAAAAACAATATAAAATTATTAAATTACGCATAATAGCATCTTTAGAGCAATAAAAACTACAAATCATAATTGTATTGATTAGATCGTGGCTCAAAAAAAATTACAGATAAATTTATTTCATTCATTACAAAAAAAATTAAAAAATTACAAAAACATAATGAACTAGTGCATGAAACTCTACCAATCACAAAATACAATTATCAAATACATTATTCACTAAAAAAAAAAAACTCTAATAAGTCAATAAATCGAACCCCCGCACATACACATCACAAATATAATAATGAAATTCTTTGCAAATCAGAATTCCAACAATGGAAGAGGTAGTCAGCATAACACGCGTCCATTATCAAAAGGGCATAATGGCAACCCTGTGATGTCACTGGAATTATTTCGGATATAATAGACATTGTTTCGGTCCGGTCATGATGACGCTAGGAGGCAAAAAAACACCACGCGCACATACACACACATACATAAATGGAATTAATGAACCACCAGTACCTATTTTTGTAATGAATACGCGTAAACACACACACAATGTATACGTACGTATGTATGTATGTGTATGTATATATATATATATATATATATATATATATGAATTTTTTATCACATCACCGTGATTCATATACAGTGCATTAAGCTACAAATGTCCTTCAACATCCTCACTTGTTGGCCAGGTCGGTAAGGACGTCACTGAGGTATTATATTTACACACACAACCACACAGACACACATATATATATATATATATATATATATATATATATATATATATATAATATCTATGTGTGTGTGTGTGTGTGTGTATGTGTGGTGTGTGTGGGTTGTGGAACATAATATATATATATAATTAATAATATATAATATATATGTGTGGTTGTGTTGTTCTGTGTCGTGTGTGTGTGTGGTGTGTGTGTGTGTGTGTGTGTGACCATAACTATATATTATATATTACAATAATAATACTATATATATATATGATATATATATATATATATATTACTATATAGTCAATAATATGTTGTGTGTGTGTATTGTGTGCTCTCATGTACGAGAGAGATATTTCATAAAATACAATAACACAGAGAGAAGGGGAGCCTATTATAATGATTAACAATCGAAAAATAAAGAGATATTCGAAACTAATAAAATAAAACAGCTTCAACAAATAATAATAATAATAATAATAATAATATAATAATAATAATAATAATAATAATAATCAGAGCGGAAAGCACGACGGAAAAGACCTGCGTAACAAAATTTAACGGGATATAAAAACCCAAACTGAAATGGAGAAATAACGCGAATAATTAAATGACAAATAATACGAACAACAAACCTCAAACCATCACACTTTAAAAAATGAGACACTTGAGAAGATGAAGACGCCCCCCCCCAAAAAAAAAAACAAAAAGAAGTAAATAAGTAACACAATATAATAAATCAAGAAGCAATAATCTCGACACTGGATGTCAAACGAGGCGGTGACACCCACCACCTCCTCCACCTCCTCCTTCCCTGTGAAAACACAAGGAGCGGTTTTATGTCTGTTGATAGAGGCATATGATGAGTACTTTGGCAAATGAGTGCCACCTGCTTCCTCATTCTTGGCACTCCCGACCTGCCGCAAGGTACTCGGGCACCGGGAGATAATACGTGTAGCTCGTTCTGGATGCTTTGCAGTTAAAAAAAAAAATTAAGACTTTTTTTTTTTTTTTTGTAGGGCAGTGGTTGCTTTGGAGTTGTGTTTGTTTAGTTAATGGATTTTTGGGAATTTCTTTTTAATATATGTTCATTTTGGAGGTACTGGGTGCTTTGGAGATTTCTTTTCGAAAAAGAAGTGTATTTGTTAAGGAGGCATTTTTATTCATGGTCATTTTACAGGTACTGGATGCTTCTGCCTTGTATTTGCAAATTCTATCAACATCTGAAATCAGCTTTAACTGGATTCTTACAGGAAAGAAGACATTAAGCGCCGGGGAAAACAGAATCGAGAAGAAAATTCCCAACCTTGACAGCAATCTTGAATCATCCATTTTGATCACTTTTTCATGACATTCAGTTCATGAATATGGAACTTTTTTTATCTTCCTCTGTGTTCCCCTGATCGTTTTAAAGATATTATTCTCTTCTTTAGATCTGAAAGAATGTTAAAAGGATAGAGGCAACGTTCAAAGAGCTTTGGAAGAATAGAAACCGAAGGTCAAGAAGGGTTTGGGAGATAGAGGTAAGAATTGAAAGGGGGATGAGGGAATGGAAACCAGGATTGAAAGCGCGTTTAAAAGACCATTAGGAAGAATAGAAAGTCAGTTGATAGGAGTCGAAAGTATCGATGACGAATTTCAAAGGGCGATGAGATAATGGGAAAGAAAAACCACTCGAGACGAAGTTGAAAGACCAGGGATGGAATGGACGCATTAGGTGAAATTAAGTTGAAATTGCAGATACCCAAACACAAAAAGCTGAAGTTGAGAATTGACAGAAACGAAAACGATAACTGAATAAATATATCCGTTGAAAGGCAGCTGAGAGTAGACAGTGAAAACGAATGAGTTGAGAGAACACAAAAACTCGATGAATGGACAGACACAAATGGACAGCTGAGAGAAATAAAACAGTTGGATACTGAGGTTGAAAAAAATAATTAAATATACCTATTGAAAGGTAGAAGACAGTGAAAATGAATATTGAGAGAACACAAAAAACAGTTAAAAGGACAGATACTGATGTTGACAGTTGAAAGGACTAAAACAGTTGGATATAGAAGGTGAAAAAATGAAAACTATGAATATAACAGTTGACAGGTAGCTGAGAGAATAGAAAGAGGAAAAGAATAATGAAAGAACACAAAAAATAAAACAGTTGAATGGACATGAATTGAAGTTGCGAGATGAAAGAATTAAACAGTTGGATACTGAATGGGGGAAAAAAACCTGAATGATAACACCAGTTGAAAGGTAAGTGAGAGAGTAGATAGTGAAAATGAATGAGTTGGAAGAACACAAAAAATCGTTGACCGTACAGATACTGAAGTTGAGAGCTGAAAGAAATAAAACAGATATCAGAGTTGAAAAAAAAAAAACGAAAATTGAAGAAATATATCAATTGACAGGTAGATGAGAGAGTGGACGGCGAAAATGAATGAGTTGAGAGCACACAGAAAACAGGTGAATGAACAGATACTGAAAAAAAAAAGCCAGAAAATAGAACTCGGAAAGGTCAATCATATATATTTTGTATCTTGTTAAGAGAAATGCACAGCCTCGTTAACCAGTAACGGGTAACAGCAGCAGCAGCAGCAACCGTTCCACATTACAATTTAACACCCGATAATTTTTTAACAATTGAAAAAAAAATTATTTTTTAACAATAATTTTTCCTCTTTTCACAAGTCCGAAAACACAGGGATTAGAGCGAACTCAATTGTAGATATAATTGCCGCCGATATGTAATTCTATACAGCTTTTTTTTTTTCCTTTTTTTTTTTTACGCCGATAACGATTTTTATTCATACTCGTTTTCTCCTTTTCAGCAGATTGGTGAATTTCGCGTTGGCTCTCGCTAATGAACGAAGGTTAACTTAATCATTACTGTCCAAATACGCTCATGCATGCAGGGTGACATATTTATTAAAAACAAAAAAGGAAAAAAAAAATTGGTTCGGTATTGTTATCCGATTCCTACATTGTTACTCCATGAAAATGTGTTATGTTCATTACAGGACTGTTAGTGAAAATTATTTATATATATATATATATATATATATATATATATATATATATATATATATATATACATATAGTATACACACACGCACACACACACACACACACTATATATCCTTATATAAGATATAATATATATATATATATATTATATATAAATTAGACCATACATACATAGATATATATATATACATACCATATATATATATATATTATATATATAGTATCTATATATATATATATATATATATATATATATTATATATATATATATATATTGAATGTATATTTACTATATACATATTTATAAACTCTTTTGCACTTAACATACAGAACATCATAAAAAAAAGAAAAGCAGAGCAAAAAAATGCACCGGATACCCTTGGATGCGTTGATCATAAGTCTTGAATCCAAATAAGGCAGAAATTAAGAAGTCTTTTGCCCGAAGCTGATTCAGATCCCATAGTATCAAGTTGCTCTGCGGCTTCTAAGTATCTTGGGATGACGCCGCGAAACCCCCATTTATTCCTGCCCCTTGGCTGCAACCTACCACAGTCGGCTGACTGCTAAGCACAAAAGCCACAGTTTGAGTCAACGCTGTACTTAAGGGTTTTGTCAAGAAATGGTTTCAACAATCGTTCAATCTCTCTCTCTCGCATTGATTATGGTGTTCGTGATTCTTGTCCTTAAAATATTCCGTCCAAAGTTTCTCTTTGCTCCGCATATACTCTCTTTCTCGTCTCTCTCTCTCTCTCCTCTTATCTCTCTCGATTTTCACACAAATACCTTACCAAACTTCCCAGATTCCCAATAAAAAGATCCTATCCTTCTAAATCTATCTCTCTCTCTCTCTCTCTCTCTCTCTCTCTTTACACACTGTACCTCCCACCTATATAGTTTGATTCTTTCTCAAGACCATCCTAAAGCGCTCTCTCTCTCTCTCTCTCTCTCTCTCCTCTCGCTCTCTCTCTCTCTCTCTCTCTCTCTCTCTCTAAGAGCTTCCGTGACTCCACGCACTGCATCTCGAAGTTATACCGCCCGACCCTTCTTTCAGAGGTGGAGGGGGGGGGGGGGGGGGGGGGGGGGGGCGTCCGTCCGCGCCACACCCCCTTCGTCGCTAAAGAGGCCACACATTCGGCGCCCGCACCACCTGGCGAGGGTGACCCCGGGCGGGAGAGAGAGTACTCCTGAACTAATACACTTATTCCCTTCTTCCTCATCCTCCTCCTCCTCCTCGTCCTCCTTCAGAGGCTTCGGGGGGTGGGGGGGAGGGGGTGGGGGGTGAGGGGGTGGAGGTGAAGCGAAGCGCTCAAGAAATAAGATTAAATTTAATTTGCTCCACGGGGCGAACCATGTCGGAAGAGGGCCAACACAGCATACCAAATCAGTTTTGGGAAACTTCAGGCGCCCTTAAACCTGGCACTCTGGATCCCCTCTTCCCCCCCCCCCCCCCCCTCCCCCCCCCCCACCCCCACCCCCCACAAACCCACTTCCCCATCTTCTCTTATCTTCCTTTTTCTTGTTCTTTTTTCTCATTCCGTTAATTTTTTTTGCTCTCTCTCTCTCTCTCTCTCTCCCTCTCTCGTCTCTCTCTCTCTCTCTCTTTCTCTCTCATGTATGCACGCTCGCTCATTATCTTTTCATGTTTTCATGTTTCATCTCGCATGGACATTCTCTTACGCTTTTTCTTCTCTCTCTCTCTCTCTCTCTCTCTCATTAACCAACGACTACTTAAAGGTGCTCACAAATTTCCTGCTCTTTTGCTGTGCAAAAAATTGCTGTTCTTATATAATTGGCTCCCATAAACAGCATACGCGTTTTCTGTCCTCGTTTTCTCTCTCTCTCGACTTCTCATATGCATTCAATTCTTGCGCACCAAAGAATTCTCTCTCTCTCTCTCTCTTTTTTTGTTTTTATTCCTCTGTGCATTACATGTCTTACCTCTCACCATAATCTGCTGTATCCATCGGTCTATGAAATCCGGAATTCTCTGTCTTCCACCCTGTTTCTTGGATCCTTAAACGGGCCTCTTTTCAAACTCGTATTCTGTCCACCTGAGGAGAATTTCAATTTCACACCACTCTTTTTTCTTTTTAATATATAATATATATATATATTTATATATATATATATATATATATATATATATATATATATATTTATATTTATATATGATATATATATATATATATATATATAATATATATATATATATATATTATATATATATAATATATAAGTACCTAGCACAACACCTCAGGTCAGGTGTAAGGAACGTAAACAGGCAATGTAATATATCGCCGTTACGTCAACACTAACACAAGTATACCTACAGCAACCTTGCCTGATCTAACCTTACCTAACTGGGTCGATTGTCCCAAACCCTATCCGCTTCATTATCAGCATATTTTCTCTATCCTTACCTCTCTATCCTTACCAATTAACCTAACATTACCTATCCAGGTGTTTCGCCCAAGACCAGCACATCCCTCAGGAGAGGTGGAACATAGATCCTACCCTAAGAACTCTCCAGAGTGACTGAGAATTTCCATCCCTGTGATTGGCTTATCAACAGCCAATCTGGAGCGTCGTAAGGGACTGGCCTAGACATCAAATGCACGGTTGATGTTAATCTACTATAGTAAGGTCTACTGCTTATACTATATTCCTAAGGTATGTTACTCATCGAAATACTCATAAGGTCTGTATAAAGTCCCCAAACTTTTTTATCCCCCCCCCCCCCCCTTCCCTTCCCAAAAAAAAACAAAAAACTGACACTGCTCTCGAATCTATACAAAAATCGGAAATATTTCCAAAATGAAACTTTGACGAATAAGCGAGTTTCTTTATCCACAGACAAAGTCGTGGAGTTCCTTTTTGTCTAATATGAATACTTGATTAGGGAAAGATTCCCGTCGCTATAAGAGAGCATTCCGTAAGAGGAAATGTGTACTTTCCATTTCATTTTGTTCAGTAATTGTTCTCATCTGTAACTGATAGCTGTCTGTCCGTCTGTATGTATGTCTGTAGCTGCCTGTCTCTATACAATAGGCTCCGGGTGTCTAATATTTAAAGTCTACAAAATTTTTTACTTAATCTCTCGTAGCATACATGATTGTATACCACCCCCCCCTCTCTCTCTTCTCCTCTCTCTTCTCTCTCTCTTCTCTCTCTCTCTCTCTCTCTCTCAATAGCATATGCACATTTACTAAAAATAAAAAAATACATAATAATGAGAAAAATCTCTTATTCTGTTTCACAATAAATACATATAATTTTTCTTTCTCTTACTCTTTCTCAGTACCAATACATATTCATTCGCTCTTTAAACATGAATGTGTAGATACGTTTTTTATTTTATATTTCTTGAGCTAGTCACGTACAAATCAGTTAACTTTTCTCTCTCTCTCTCTCTCTCTCTCTCTCTCTCTCTCTCTCTCTCTCTCTCTCTCTCTCTCTCTCTCTCTCTCAATATATGAAAATTTACTGAAAATTTAAAGAATACAAAACGTTGAACCTTAAGAAACATTTTATTTCAAATTTCTTGTGCTATTCCACTATATACAAATCACTTAACTCCTATCTCTCTCTCTCTCTCTCTCTCTCTCTCTCTCTCTCTCTCTCTCTCTCTCTCTCTCTCTCTCTCTCTCTCTCTCTCTCTCTCTCCGTCCACATTACGTATGTCAGTCACGTCTTGGGAGCAGGAGAAGGAAGACGAGAGTGTGATGTGTCAATGAGATCAGTCCCTGATGCTTCATTAGGAATGCTCTTTGATTATTTAAAGACGAGAGAGAGAGAGAGAGAGAGAGAGAGAGAGAGAGAGATAAGAGTTAACTGACTTGCATGTAGAGGATTAGTACAAGAAATTTAGAATAAAAAATGCTTCTTAACATTTAGTTTTGCATTTTCTTTATTATTTTCAGTAAATTTTCATATACTGAGAGAGAGAGAGAGAGAGAGAGAGAGAGAGAGAGAGAGAGAGAGAGATTTCAAATACTAATAGATATTTTCAAGGAATACGAAGTACAGACACACGGGAGTTACAAGGTTTAGGATGTCTCAAAGACTTGTTAGTCCATCCGAGGAGACATCATGTGCTCACTTATCTGTAGGAGCAGGTTTTATTGTGCATTCACAGTGTCCTAATGATTTTGTCTAGCTTTCTTTTAAACTCTTCCACACTGTTGGTGTTTACAACTTCTGGTGGCAGTTTATTCCACCTGTCACATATCTTGTATGTAAAGAAGTTCCGACAATGGGATGTTTTGTATCTCATGATACGGAGTGTGTGTGTGTGTGTGTGAGAGAGAGAGAGAGAGAGAGAGAGAGAGAGAGAGAGAGAGGGTAGGGGGAAAGAGTAATTTGATTGTTATAATTAAAATCTCAGCTCATTGGGAGGCCCCCTTTTCTCAGTTTTCTTTCCTATTTACCTTTTCTTTTTTTAATTATGCGAGACTTATCTAAATTGCCATTTAGGATTAAGAGGAGGGAGGACTAAAACACAGGGGAGGGCAGGGATGGAGGGAGGGGGAGGGAGGGAAGGAGGGGGTGTAAGAGAGAGGGGATGGGAGCATGTTAAAAGTTTACAAAAGTTTACCACCTGAAAAATCGCAAACTTTTGGAAGGACTCAAGCCCTTGAGGTTGAAGGAACAGAATTAAGGATTTATCTTCATTAATTGGAAGCGTTTTAAGATACTCAGGTTCTCTCTTTTTACATCTTTCTTTCTTTGTAAAGTATATCTATATATATATATATATATATATATATATATATATATATATATATATATATATATATATGTAAGCCAGTACCCAGAGTTTTTTTATGGGGGGGGGGTGTGGGGGGTCATTTTTCCCAAAACTGGACCTTTCCTTCTATAAATGTCATTGCATATAGTAGGTATATACAAGACGAAATACTTGAAAATGGTATTTTCGTTATATTAAGAAGAAAAAATTGGCTATGTGGTCTATGCACATCTACCCGATTAGATGTTATTCAAAGTACTGACTTTGGGTAACAGAAAATATGGACTTTCGGAAAATTTACGGTTGGCGGGGGGTTCCTTAGTTCGACCCCCGACAACCCCTCGGTACAGGCCTGATATATATATATATATATATATATATATATATATCTATATATATATATATATATATATATATATATATATGTGTGTGTATGTGTGCGTGTGTGTGTGTGTGTGTGTGTGTGTATGTGCGTATATAAAGTAGTTCCGTTTACCAGTTGTGCAACAAACACGAATATCTGTAGTAAATTCAGCATTCAGCATTCAGCAGCTTACTTGCCTCTACTCTATCCAAATTTTTATGGGATATGGTAGAAATATAACACAGATTAAAACTGAAGAATCATAAAAAAAAAAACGCTTTAAACTCACGTTCGATTTCACTGCAAAGTTGACAGATTCGCGAATTGTTGCAACGCCAGGTTTAAAAAACTCACTATAGTGACAATTTGTTACTCGCGGTAGACCGCTTAGGCTGGTTATTATTATTATTATTATTATTATTATTTTTTTTTTTTTTTTTTTTTTTTTTTTTTTTTTTGTTTTTTTTTTTTCGCTCTATCACAGTCCTCCAATTCGACTGGGTGGTATTTATAGTGTGGGTCTTCCGGGTTGCATCCTGCCTCCTTAGGAGTCCATCACTTTTCTTACTGTGTGCCGTTTCTAGGATCACACTCTTCTGCAGAGACTGGAGCTACTTCAGCCTCTAGTTTTCTAGATTCCTTTTCAGGGATCTTGGGATCGGTTGCCTAGTGCTCCTATGATTATGGTACGATTTCCACTGGCATATCCCATATCCTTCTTATTTCTATTTTCAGATCTTGATACTTATCCATTTTTTCCCTTTTTTCTCTTTCTCTTCAACTCTGGTGTCCCATGGTATTGCGACATCAATGAATGATACTTTCTTCTTGACTTTGTCAATCAACGTCACGTCTGGTCTGTTGCACGTATCACCCTATCCGTTCTGATGACCATAGTACCCAGAGGATCTTTGCCTGATCGTTTCTATCACTCCCTCAGGTGGTGCTCGTACCACTTATTACTGCAAGGGTAGCTGATGTTTCTTGCACAGGCTCCAGTGGAGTCTTTTGCCACTGAATCATACCTCTTTTTGTACTGGTTCTGTGCAAGTGCCGGGCATTCACTTGCTATGTGGTTTATGGTTTCATTTTTCGTATTGCACTTCCTACATATGGGAGAGATGTTATTTCCGTCTATCGTACTTTGAACATATCTGGTTCTTAGGGCCTGATCTTGTGCCGTTGTTATCATTCCTTCAGTTTCCTTCCTTTCTTTAGTCTCTCCCCTCTGTAGCTATTGCGCCAATTGTCATCGCTGGCTAGTTCTTTAGTCTGTCTCAGTATTGTCCGTGCATTGGTTTGTTGTGCCAAAGTCCTCTGTTCTTTCTGTCTTTCTCTTGTCTCTGTATCTTTCTGGGTCTTCGTCTACTTTTATTAGTCCTTCTTCCCATGCACTCTTTAGCCACTCGTCCTTCACTGGTTTTCAGATATTTGCCCCAGTGCTCTGTTTTCAATGTTGACGCAGTCCTCTATACTTAGTAGTCCTCTCCCTCCTTCCTTTCGTGTTATGTATAGTCCTGGTCCGTATTTCTTGCTGGGTTGGGGTGTCGTGTTAGTGTATTTGTCATGTTTCCTGGTTTTCTGATCTATGCTGCGGAGTCTTGACTTCGTCCATTCCACATCCTGCGCTGTATCTGATTACTGGCACTGCCCATGTGTTTTATGGCTTTTAATCATATTTCCGGCGTTGAGTTTTGACTTGAGTATCGCCTTGAGTCTCTGTATATATTCTTTCCTGATCGTGTCCTTCATCTCTTGGTGTTTTATATCTCCTCCTTCCATTATTCCCAGGTATTTGTATCCTGTCTCATCTATGTGTTTGATGTTGCTCCCATCTGTAGCTTTATCCTTCAGTTCTCGTTAACTTTGCCTTTTTGTTATTATTCATTATTATTATTATTATTATTATTATTTGTATTATTATTATTATTATTGAATTATTAGTTAGTTATTATTTCAGTAAATTAAACCTCTTCATAAGGAAGAAGAAAACAGAGCCATAGACTTGAAATTCAAGCCTCCAAAGAATATTAAGGTGTTCAATAGCAAGAATTAAGAGGAAATAAAGGAAAATACAGAAGGAAGGAATCTCATTTATTTAAAAAAAATTAATAATTAAATTAATCAATAGATACAAGTCGCAGTAAAGAGAACTCCTCGTATACGCCTAATTCGATCCAGGATGTGGCAAAAACGACTAAGGACCTTAACCTTAAGAACTGATTTTTCTTCTCTTGAACTGTATTGTTAATTGTGCATTTGTACTTGAACGAATGTGGCGGGTCGCAGCTACCGTAAAGAAGGACAAGCCGCCAAAAACCTCATCCCAAAAGACTTGTTTGGAAACCATACGAGGGTCAATTTTTCGCTCACTCCATGGGCTGAATATCGCGAAACCTCACCGTAACAGTGAAGGGGGGAAGAGTTTAATACAGGAGACGTTTCAAAGTTTACAATTTCAAGTAAAAAGATTTCTCTTGATAAGAAAGTTATGTGATATATGTTAATACCTACTAATACAAGGGTCAGTTTCGGATTAGTGTATTATTCCTTGACCCTGTGCAAATAAATGAATAAATAAATAAATTAAAAAAATGCTATTACGTTTTCAGTATCATTCAAAGACTGCAGGTTCTGACAGCGAGAACAAAATTCGTATTTCCATGACAATTACCCTTCGCTCCGTACAGAAAACCACGCCTACTCCAAAAGTAATAATGTATGGACACTACACTCACTCCAACAACGCGATACACATTACACCTGGAATAATACACGAGACCTACACTCGGCCTAATGAGCGGAAGACACCTTGTACCAGGAATGTTGAAAAAATACTCAACACCGTCCATAAACTAAAAGAGACATGACATCTGGAGTAAAGTGCGAGTACTATAGAACGCGCCGTTAACCGCCATCAATTTCCAATGATGCAGCAGTAGCGACTCAAAAACGGATTCGGTTGTAGCAGGCGAGACATTCCAAGACGGAGAGAACGAGCCGCCAAAATAATAATCTTTCCTCCGAGACGACTTTCTGCTGCTGCTGCTGCTGCTGCAGCTGCCTTTCGAGATGCAAGTAACTTGTGTATCGATCTGTGGCTGCCTAATGATAATGCATTT
>NC_061090.1:20614896-20624896 GCF_015104395.2 Macrobrachium nipponense | reverse complement strand
GGGTGCCCACTGATGATTACCAAGAGGCCTTTGGCCCATGACCTCATGTGACCGGGAGGGAGGAGAATACATCCAGACCCACAAACATCAATCCTTACAAACTTGCAACAGAACCCAGGGGCAAAGGGTCACAATGAAACCCAGGAAGCCAGCAGAGCAAGCGAATAATTTACACCACTCATCAGTGGTCAATGACATTCAAGAAGGCTTTGTATAGCTTCGTTATTCATGTCAATGAAGTCCCCATTAAATGTACGTTAGCTGGAAAATAAATTCAGAGCGAATCGGAACTGTGGGGTACCTAGTATACTCTCAGTCTCAGCCTCCTCCTATAGCAGCCATCTCAACGAATCTGTTCCTCGCGTTTAATAATAGAAATAACTCGCGTTCTCCTTGAACGAAGGGAGGCGAAATCCCCCTGGGAACAAAAGAGAACAAGAAGACCAAGGAGTAAATCCTAGTGAGGGACAATGGCCTCTCAAAAGAGCGATCCTGTTACCGAAGAACACAAAAGTGAAGGACATTTCTGTATAAAAAAAAAGGACAAGAAAAGAAAAATCTATTGCTAAAGCAGATGCCGTTGAACAATGACCGAATCTAAGAGGTGTCGTTTAACATGTCTCAAATTACCTCTGTAGGGATCATCAGTTCTCGGAATGCCTGGATGGGTGGTCATTCTTATTATTTTTTTTAGCCCTAAGCTTTGGCATTCTCTCTCTCTCTCTCTCTCTCTCTCTCTCTCTCTCTCTCTCTCTCTCCTCATGGTAAACAAATGCTCGATCCCAGAGTAGGGAGAGAACAATATGGGTACTTTTCTTAAAGGAAACCATCGTGAATTTGCTGACCTCAGCAGTGAATTATGGACCTAAGTTGGTACTCTGCTGTGGAAAGAGAGAGAGAGAGAGAGAGAGAGAGAGAGAGAGAGAGAGAGAGAGAAGAGCCGAACTCCAAGAAAATTAACATACTCATATCAAAATTACCAAAGAGAGGACCTCTTCCAGGTAACCCACACCGTGTCCGATTTCTTTTAAAAAAAAATCAACCCGGTCTAATAACAGCACGGGCTCTTGCCCAAAACTCACTCTTGACATCAATGTTTTCGCTTATTATCCCGAAAGGAGAAGACTTACTGGTGGTAATCGCTCTCGCCGGAAGGATGTAACCAACCTACATGTAATCTACAAGTAATCCAAGTAATATACAGTTAATCCAGGTAGTCTACAGTTAATCACTTCTGGTATTAATCAGAAAATGGTATGAAGAGCTCGTCCCAACGGCCTCCAGAGGGTAGGAGCAAGGTTGAAGGCTGCAAAAGTTTCCTATTGAGTCGATCTTTATATTAACAATAAAAAATTCTGGAAGATATAAAGGCGCCCCCCCCCACAAAAAAATTATATATATATATATATATGTGTGTGTGTGTGTATATATATATATATACTTTATATAGATTATATATATATATATATATATATATATATATATATATATATATATATATATATATAATGTTACACAGTCAAAAGACGCTAAATAAAAATGAGGCATAACAAAATGATCAAAAGATAATGTCCATGAACAGCAAAATGATTAATGAAAGAATAAATAAAATAAAGAGTAGACGATGAAATACACCTGAATTACAGATAACATACAGCTCATATCTAGCAAATTACAAAAACGAAAGCATAAAAACACAAAAATGAAGAGGTCTATTGAAATTAGCTAAAGCAACACATTTAAATAAAGAAAGAAAAAAATAGATGTATGCCAGCAAATGAGATAAATGGCAAAAGTGGCGACGGATAGTCTCAGATGACAGGCAACGAATAATCAAAGAATAACCAAAATAAAAGACGGAATAATAAAAAGAGCCAAAGCAAATAAAAACTGAAAATAGACATAGAAACGCAGTGACAATGGGAGTCTCCTAAACGAAAGAAAATCGTTTTTTGAGAGAGAAAGAGAACAGAAAAACGACAGAAAAATAAAACAGAAAAAAAGACAGACAGACAGAAAACAGGATTAATGAGATACAGCAAGGGGACGGGTGTGTCCCAACACACACGGCCAGACACGGAAGGAGAGCAAACAGAGAGAGGAGACGGTAAATAACACTGCAGATGGACGATAAGATAAGTGATAAGTATATAAAAGAGGAGGACTAGAGGTTAAAGAGGAAAGGGGGGGGGGGGTAGTTGGGGAGAAGGGAGAAGCATGTGAAGAGGAGGGGGAGGAAGGTCAGGAGAGGGGGTAAGACTAGAGAGGAAAAGGAGGGGGAGAAGGAAAGGGGAGGGTAAGACCACTGAGGAAGGGAGGGGAGCGGAATGGGGAGGGGAAGGGGGAGGGGGGGGTGGGGAGGGACCCTGGAGAAGTTAGACCGTTGAGGAGGAGGTGGGGAGGTGGAATGAGGAGGGACTTGTGAGGAGGAGATGAAGGGAACTGAGAAGAGATAGAAAACTCAAAAAAGAAAATGAGAGAGAGAGAGAGAGAGAGAGAGAGAGAGAGAGAGAGAGAGAGAGTAATGAGTAAAGGAGGAAGGAATGAAGACGCGAAAGAAAAAGACTGGGGAAGGAGAAGGAATAGTGAAAGAAAGGTGAGGACAGTAATGAGATAAAAGAATGAGGTAGAGGGTAAGGAGAGAAAACGGCGAGGAAAAGGAATAATAAGAAATGAGGAACGAGGAAGAGACATACATGAGAAAGAAGAATATGGGGGGGAAAGAAAATGCCGATAATGAAAGTGGAAGAGAGCCAAAGGAGATGGGAGGAAGAGAAGGAGTCAGATGAGGAACCGGGTAATAAATGGGAAGAGAGACCCGTGAGTTGAGAAGAAAAATGAGAGGAATAAGAGGAATACGAAGAGGATTAGGAGGAATGGAAAGAAAAAAAAGCATAATTTGGGAAACAGAATCACAAGAATCGGGAAGAAACTAATAAGGAAGAAGTGGGAAGAAGGACAATAAAGAAAAATTAGATTTTGTTGGGAAACGAAAGGAAAAAATAAAAATTCGAAAAGAACACGGCAAGCAACGAAGAGGAAACGGAAGAGAGGCAAAGTAAGAAAGGGGAATTGGAAGGAAGCACTTGTGAAAAGGGGCAACACGAAGAAAGAATGAACGGAATGGGAAGACATAGATAACATGTGGCAGAGATCTAGCGTACCTAATTGGGAAGATCAAGGTAACAAGGAAGAACACCGATGTAATTAGGAAAAGAAGATAAGAGAAGATAACATGAAGGAGAGAACATAAATTAACATCACCTGAATAATGAAACAGAAATAACATAATAAGAACTTGAGATGACGTCGGGTAATAAACGACAAGAGAAACAGAAGGAAAGAGACGAATGAATGATAAACAGAGAGAAAATACGGACTGGAGAAAAAAACGAACGACCCAATTACCGGGGTGACGACTCCCCCGTAAGCGGTCGTTCGGCGGAAGTGAATCAAAGGCTAGGGAAAAGTTTGGCTCACTTGTCCCACGTGCTGCCAGACACAAGCAGTGGCTCTCTCTCTCTCTCTCTCTCTCTCTCTCTCTCTCTCTCTCTCTCTCTCTCTCTCTCTCTTCTGAGTGAGCCTCCCGCCTTCTGATGTCCTCTTGGGTGAGCTGGAGAGTATACAGGGGGATGTGTGTATGCGTGCATATACGTGGAATGGATGTATGTATTAATTATTGATGAATAAGTGTGCTAATGTTGACATGCAATGTATGAATCATGTATGTATGTATGCGTGAATATACGTGGAAATGGAGGATGTATGTATTAATTACTTGATGAATAAGTGTGCTAATGTTGACATGCAATGTATGAATCATGTATGTATGTATATGCCGGTGTATACGTGGCATGTTTGCATGTGTGTACTGGTGTAGAGTGCATGGAATGAATGTATGTATGTGCTTTAAGCATTTTCGTAAATGTTAGTAGGGTTTTTGAGTTGTGTATATGGAACTTTGAGCTATATAGGCTCCTTTCGCATTTTATACATTTTACTGAAAAGATTTTCCTTAAATTAAAATGAGTAGTTCGACAATCGCTGGACGGGTGGGTTATGTGCTCGTCTACTGATTCGGTAGTCCCTAGTTCGATTCCCCGCCCTGCTAATGTGGAATCAGAGGAATTTGTTTCTGGCGATTAGAAATTCATTTCTCGATATAATGTGGTTCGGGTCCCACAATAAGCAGTAGATCCCGTTGCTAGGTAAGTAATTGGTTCCTAGCCACGTAAAAAATAGCTAATCCTTCGGGCCAGCCCTAAGAGAGCTGTTAATCAGCTCAGTGGTCTGATTAAACTAAGATATAGTTAACTTCTATCTCTCTCACACACACACACCAGGATCGTACTTGGGTATTACCTGCAGAAATACGTTCTCCACTTGTGCTCTTGTTTCTCTGGGTATTCATTGGGCATTAATTTCTTAACTTTTTGTGATCAAGACATAAAAAAAAACTTGCTCTCTCTCTCTCTCTCTCTCTCCTTAAAACGGCTTTTGAGGTATACACAACATTTATAAAGAATAATTTCAAGAAAGGTGAGGCATATATGGGTAGAAACTTCACTCTCCAATTGTTAATATATATATATACACTCAGACACACATATATATATTCCGTATATTATCACAAAATACAAGTCTAGTGGTTATACACAAATACCGATGCATATGTTGATACATATGCATACGCAAGTGTATGTGTATACACACTGAAAAAAGACAAAGCCTCTAACAAATATATCCCAACAGACAAAAAGCTTAGTAAACGCGGGATACCATCAGCCTGCTGCAACGAGGGCAGAGGAACTCTAATTCATTATTTGTATAACCATCACTTGGCCTCATTATCCACCACGAGCAATCAACGCAGCGAAGGATGCAAATAAAACCACCGAGCGAACAAAGGAGAGAGACAAAAAAGGCCAACAAAAACAAGGAAAGAAAAAAAAAAAGCGAAACTTAGCGCGCGAGAAAGGACAGGAAATTTGGCGCGAATATATGGCGCGAAATCGGCAGCGGGGGAAAAGCATTTTGGCGGGAAACAGTTGTCAATATTCCGGCCGTTTCTCCTCTGATGAGAAGACAAACGGCCGTAAGGCGATTGCATTAAGGGACAGGGTAACGACGGGGCGACGTCGACTGTTCATGAAAGAGTCGGCTCCTGCTGCTGCTGCCACCAGTGGCAACAACAAAAAAGAAAGGGAGGAGTATTAAGATACTGTGCGCGAAGAACAGAAGAAGGGCGAGAAGCAGGTGGAGCTACAAAGGAAAAGGGGAATAGGGAAAACAAAGAAGGCGAGGGATCAGCGCAAATTAAAAAGGAGGCGGGATAACGAAAAAGAAAAAAATGTGATGAAGCATAAGCAATAAGGCTACAGGCGTTGGCGCTGGACCCCTTCCATTATACTTCATGATTAGGAACGATAATCCACATTTATAGAGAACCTGATGAGAAGGACGACAAAGGCAGCGCAGGATGGAGCTTGGGGAGGGGGGCAGGTGTTACATATTAAGAAGCGACTACAAAAGATCTTCTTTGGAAAGAAGGGCTTTTATATATAGATCTACCGCTTACACGCACACAGAATTCACTGCAAATATTAACCCTCATTAGATCCAAGTCTCCCTAAGATTCTGTTTCATGGCAAATTACCTGTTGCCGGTCATTCAGCGTTGACAAAATATCGACATCATTTTCTTTTGAATTGATTGACGGTGCATCTGGAGACAACAGCTTTTGTTTTCACAGGTTATAGAATATTAGGACTCTTAAGTTTCCCCACACTGAGGTAGGATACAGGGCTAAAAGTTAGATGAGGCTAGGGAAGGATTCACTCGTCATTTAGGGTTAGATGACGTTAAGTTACATACCAAGATGCATTCATGGGTGTTTTTTTTACAAAGGTCTTCCGATGGTTACCTTTAGAAAGAGTCTTTGACGAGTAACAAACACAATATAAGGGTTTCCCGTTTTCAAAACGAGCTAGGTAAAGAATAAAGAACTAGATTCCCAGTCCCATATAAATTTAGCAAGCTTCTTAGACAATAAAAAAAGCACCTGTGTGAATCCATACAAATGTATTATACTCTTAGTTAACTTTCATGGGGTTACCGTCATTACCTCCTCGTATATGAAATATTTTTCTTATGTAGCCCAACGTTAAACTTCAGTTAAGACCAAAGTTTTCCTTTTCATATGATTTAAAAGCATTCAGGCCACTTTTAATTTGCTGACAGTTCGTTTCCTACGAGGTCAGATGATCCCTAAATTGCTTGTCTCGAAAAATGAAGTTAACCACCATTAGCTCTTTTCATACCTGAATGAGTGAACACTAAGGAATGCCAGCGGTAACAGGCAAATTACTCCACTGAACCTCCATCACCGAGGGTCATGAGTTGGGTCTACCTAAATCATCCTAAATAACAATGCCTAGTCTAGTAAAAAGTGGCACCTATAGTCACAATGAGGCCCGAGAAGTCCAAAGTGTATAAATGACTTAACCTATAAGTCTAATGTTCCCTCTTTCCTCTTATCATTCCTAGTTTTCCTTCTTTTTATGGACCTGGAAAGACGACACCTTACGAGACGAATTTTCCCATATAGCAAGTTACAATTCTGCGATCTACAAGTAACCACAGCCTCATGTGCTGTACTTGATTATCTTTTATAAACTCAAAGGTCATACATACATGTTCAATGATCCTTGGGTTACTTATAATCTCATGTTTATGTGCTCCAGGAACTAGGTTCTGGGATTCATTCATTCTACAAAAACTACCTTTTTGGCCTTCACCTATTCTATATATATATATATATATATATATATATATATATATATATATATATATATGCATACATATATATATATATCATATATATATATATATATATATATATAATATATGAAGTCTCTTAGTTCGAGAGACAAGCAATCCAAGTGAAGAAACAAATACACGTTTAAAATCACATTCAGTCGTTTCTTGTGAGCCCCAATTATTCTCTTTTGCAAAACAATGGATTGACAAGCACCGAAATCATTACAATTCCCATCCACTCCTATTCCCAGCCACCGCCTGCTCAGGCGTATATTAAGATTACCATTATTCCACAGAGAGAGAGAGGGAAAGAGAGAGAGAGAGAGAGAGAGAATGAATCATGGATCACTTTGGACAGAGAGGGTCAGGCAAGGGCTTGGGGAGCATTCGTATATGTGGATGGAATGGTAGGACGGGGAAGGTATAGGATCATGGGGGAGGGGGGAGGGGGGAAGTAAAGCTGGACGGGTGGTGGGGACGTGTAGGAGGTCACGGGAACACTAGGGGGTGGGGGGGGGCGGGGGGGGAGGGGTGGCAGAGAAGGGAGGGGGGAGTCGTCAGAGTGACCCCATGTGGTGTTCCAGTCACCTCATCGGAACCCCAATTGCGATTCTAATCTGCATCACCAAAGGCCAATTTCCATTCCCTCTCCAGATGGGATTTCCAATCCAGTTGTAGCCTATTCCCCCCCTTCCCCCTTCCCCACCCGACTCCCACCCCTTGAAAACGTGGCTAACCCTATTTCTCCGTTTCTGCCACTGTGTGGTGCCTTTGCCTCCTTCATGCATAACCTTAAAAGCTTCTTCAACGTTAAACAACGATTAAGGAAGCACCTTTAACTTTAAATAACGATTGAAGAAGCATCTTTAACCTTAAATAACGATTGTGAAAGAAGATCTTTAACCTTTAAACCTTAAATAAAGATTGAGGAAGCATCTTTAACCTTAAATTATGATTAAGGAAGCATCATTAACCTTAAATAACAATTAAGAAAGCATCTTTAACTTTAAATAACGATTAAATAAGCATCTTTAACGTTAAAAACGATCAAGACAGCATCTTTAACTTCAAATAACGATTAAGGAAGCATCTTTAACCTTAAATAACAATTAAGAAAGCATCTTTAACCTTCAATAACAAATAAGAAAGCATCTTTACCTTAAATAAAGATTAAAACAGCATATTTAACCTTAAATAACGATTAAGAAGCATTTTTAACTTCAAATAACGATTAAGGAAGCATCTTTAACCTTAAATAACGATTAAGAAAGCATCTTTAACTTAAATAACGATTAAGGAAGCCTCTTTAATCTTAAATAACGATGAAGAAAGCATCTTTAACCTTAAATAACGATTAAGGAAGCATCTTTAACTTTAAATAATGATTAAGAGAGCATCTTCAACTCCAAACAGGATTACGAAAGCATCTTTAACTAGAGAGAATTAATGGCCTGCCTCTCCCTTTTCCAACGTTTTCCTTACAGATTCCTTACAGTTCGTTCGGGTTGCCCCAGGTCCCTCAGTGTGTAATTGTTTGTGACCTTCCGTGCACACCCTTCAGAGCATGTATGAGGAAGAATCTCAAAATTAAAAGTGGATTTTCAATGTTTGAAAATCCACATCAAGTTAAAGTAATCCTTGGAAAAACATTTTTAACTTGAAATATTAGGAATGGTTTTCAATTTAAAGCATCACTTTCCTACTTTCACCTTTGTTCATTCCAACAAGAATAATTCAGAAGCATCTTCAATTTGAAAGAAGGATTTACACACATCTTTAACTTTGAAAGAATGACTGAAGACCACCTTTAACTAGACATAATAACTAAGAAACATCTTTAACTAGAAATGTCTGAAGACCACCTTTAACTAGACATAATAATTAAGAAACATCTTTAACTCGAAAGAAGGAGTGAGGAAACCTTTAACCTGGAGGAATGATTGACAAATATCTTTAATTGGAAAGAATGGTTGAAAAACGTCCTTACCGAGGAACATCATTAACTTTATAGAATCACCAAGGAAGCTTTGTGTAAACCAACGACCCCCGCCCCCCCCCCCCCCCCCCCCCCCCCCCCTTCTTAAACCCCCGCCCCCCCTTCTTAAAGGAAATGGTGTTTCTTTAAGTTTCCATGCATGTGTAACTATAAACCATTAAATTATTCATCTTGAAAACCTAACTCACAGAAAGCTTGAAGATAATCGAGAGTCAGACAGGTTTATGTAAGATGGTACTTTAAAATGAAGTGCTCAGGGTTGATGAACCCTTAAGAGATTAATTTTTATATCTTTCTAAGTTGCTAGGCGTCCCTGAGCTCTTCAACCAACGACTCGGCCACAAACTGATGTAAGGGTCACTGAAGTTTGTGTGTTGATTACAGATGCTTCGACTCCCTTTTCTAACCCAGGCCAGAAGAAAACATGAAGATAGACAAGGTTGGAAGAATAGTGGGACTTAACTACGAAATTTATACGTTAAGTAGAACAGAAGCACGAAGAGAAGTCCAAAGTTTGATAGCAGAAGGAAAGAAACAGCACTCTTACCAATTTCTACTGCGCAAATGTGAGGAAAAATTGCCTAATTGGTATGACGAGCCTCCTAATTTAAATATTGATCTTTCCCTGGACTGCGTTATTCCTCACAATGTTCATCATCTCTATCATCACTTATCATCTGGCACCCAAGAGATGGATGAAGAGTGCTAACAGTCAACTCGCTCCACGTATCTCCCTTTCTGTCGTGGCATCTTTTACAAGCCTAGCTTCCATTTCCACTGACTTCCTAATATCCTGGTCTCTTCTCCTTTGGACACTTGCATTCTCTTCGCCCACGTAGTGCTTAACTATACGCGTGCTACACTACGTAAATATTCTGCCTTCACAATCTGCGAGATCAGAGAGAAGTAGCGACGGAATAAGGAATGGTTAAGTATCCTTGGTAAATAAATCACGTAGAGACGAATCTGTAATTAACAGAGCAGAAACAATTCGCTAGAACTGGGGAAAATGGTTCGTGGTCACACGTACGAGATTTGGACAAAATAAACAAAATAGATAAATAAAAATAAAAAGACTTGGACACAGATTTGGACAAAATAAAGAAAAAGAAAAAAAAAAAAAAAGAAAAAAAAAATTGACATGAGATTTGGACAAAATGAAAATAAAATAAAATAAAATAATAA
>NC_061090.1:20604896-20609896 GCF_015104395.2 Macrobrachium nipponense | reverse complement strand
TTATTTTCTGGATCTCGCACTTCCTCGTTGGACGAGTCGGTTACGTGCTCGACTACCGATCTCAGGGTCAGGGTTAGAGTCCCCGCTCTGCCAACGTAAAATCAGAGGAATTTATTTCTGATGATAGAAATTCATTTCTCGATGTGGTTCGGATCCCACAGTAAGCTGTCGGTCCCGTTGCTAATTAACCAATTGGTTCCTAGCCGTGTGAAGAAAATCTAATCCTTCGGGCCAGCCTAGGAGAGCTGTTAATCAGCTCAGTGGTCTGAGTTGAACTAAGACAGACTCAACTTTTTTGGATCTCCTCAGCCTCCAACCTCTCCTGCTCCCTCTATTCACTGTCTAAGCCTTGAATGGCCAAAGTAACCCAGTTCTTGGTTTGAAAACCTACATAAAAAAAAATCAGATCAAATTTGCTTCATGTTCTTGGCCTCACTGTGACCCACTGCCGCTCGGAACAGAAACATACATAACCCGCCCACCCTTCCTATTTTTTTTACCAAGGTAATAGCTGCAATACTCCTCTCACACCTGACCCATCCAAACCCGAACTGTCATAATAGCTTTAATTGTTCACAGCAAAAGCACGTGAGTGAACGTACACACTTTGCCAAGCGATGAGATTGCTCAAGCCTTCTAGCATCTTGCTACTACAGTTTGCACTAAGTAGCCCATTTTAGTGGCAAAACTTTAGCCTTATATGATTGTAATAGGCGATTTCACTATGCGACTTCACAAGGTCGGAAATGCCTTGAATTTGCCATCAATATATATATATATATATTATATATTATATATATATATATATATATATATATAATATATAAGATATAAGCTTGTCGCAAAGTTTGGCAAAAGATAATTAACGATACTAGAAGAAAAATGCTCATTTGAAGACCATTTCAGTATCAAGAGACAAGCAAGATGAAAGATACCCCATTTGAAACCGACTTCAAGACCAACAGATAATCAAGATAAAAAAAGATTTCCACTTCCTCACCTTCAAAATCAAATGCTAACCCCACTGCTGATTACCAGCTTTGGAAATCTACTCTTCCCCCTGTGTTTCCTAAGCAGGATAATTATCTGAACACAATTGTTATACTAAATACAATCGATGCCTCAAAGCCTCTTGTTCAAGAAAGCAATATCAGGATTTGGTTACTTCAATTTGCCTGTCTTTGTTCTCACTGTACAGATGCAGCAACAACTCTGTTACCATTTCATAATCTAATTATTCATGTTATCTTTAATATTAAACGTCATTTTCCACGTTAAGCAGAAAGACCGAGAGACAAGTGACGCTTAACAACTTAATTCGTCCTAGAATCTCAAATCACAGTTTTGACTCAGGATAGTTAACAGGTCGCAGAACTATCAGACTATTTCCTGGATTGTTACTAAAGATGAGTTTACACTAGGCTTCACCCCTCACTGCATGCTTAAGACTCATCACCTACTCCGCCCAAATTCTTGTTAGCCCTGCCTACGGGACTGCTCATTAGGATGACTTAGTGGTATGGCGTGACTCTTGATGAGCAGTCCAGTAGACGGGGCTAACAAGTATTTGGGAGGAGTTGGTGATGATGCAGTGTAAGACTCATCACCTACTCCCCCAAAATTCTTGTTAGCCCCACCTACGGGACTGCTCATTAGGGTGACTTAGTGGTGTGGCGTGACTCTTGATGAGCAGTCCAGTAGACGGGGCTAACAAGAATTTGGGGGAATTGGTGATGAGTCTTACGCATGCAGTGTGGGGTGAAGTCTAGTGTAAACTCACCTTAAGACAGTTTTGACTCTGGTCTTACTTTTCCTGACAACGGGAAACTGAAGAAATCAAGAGATCGCCCTTTTAAGTGTTAACTTACTAAACAGACTTTAGCATAACAATACACAGTCTCTCTCTCTCTCTCTCTCTCTCTCTCTCTCTCTCAAGTATCATCGTTACACAAAGAGAAATAATGGTAATAATATCCCCAATGACAGTAAAATACATTAGAGAAACGTCAAAAAATGTAAGTTAATAATAATAATAATTAGAAATGAAACTACCTACTTGTTATAAATTTGATCTGCTTACCATTCCTAATGATACTGATGAAAGTTTAGTGACTAAAGATCTCTACAATGATGATTATAATGTAGATGACAATTATGAGTACAATGACAAAGCATCCTGGCAATGACTAAGACGTCTCCTGTAATAATAATAATAATTCAAGCAACAGATTCTTCATACCCGGTTGATAATGATCATAATGACATCCCCTCAGCGACAGTAACAATGAAAGTGATAATAATAATGAAATTACGGGAACAATAAAAACTTCATCCCTTACAATGGTGGTGACAGTGAAGATGATAATGACATCCTCCTGAACAATGAATGGACATTTCCTACATCTAGAGTAACGATGATAATGATGATGATAATGACCAGTACGAAGAATGACTACAAAACCCAATAATGATAATGATGAACGACAGAATCCCTTCCAGGGATGGTGACAATGAAGATGACAATGACATTTCCCCAAAATAATTAATAAGTTGTCAATCATAGGGATAGCAACAATGGCGATGATAATGATAATAAGCCTTTCTAGCAATGATTACTACATTCCCTGACAATGATAATAATAATGACCCATTCCGACAATGACTAATACATCTCCTAACAATGATAATGACCCATTCCGACAATGAATAATAGCCTATATCCTCTGATGATGATAATGATTATGATAATGATCCTGATGATGATAATGATTATAATAATGATCCATTCGACAATGACTACTACATCCACTGATGTGATGATAATGATAATAATGACCACTCCGACAATGACCAATACATCAACCTGGCGATGATAATGATAATGACCACTCCGACAATGAGCAAAACATCCTCCTGACGATGATAATGATAATGACCCCCTCCGACAAAGACTAATACATACCATATGATAATGATAATGAATCACCCCGACAATGACTAATACATCCCCTAACGATGACAATGATAATGATCCGTTCCTACAATGGCCAGTACGTACATCACCCTGACGATGATAATGACTCAACCCGATGATGACTAATACATACCCTAACAATGGTAATGATAACGACCCCTCCGATAATGACCAATACATCCCCTGACGATGATAATGATGAAAACTCATCCGGACAACTGACCCTTAAATCCCCTCACAATGATGGTGACAAAGATGGTGACCATCCCTCCGGAAAATGAATGTGGAAACGAGCCTCCAACTCCCTCTGTTGCTCTTTCCCCCTTCCATTTCACCCCCTCCCCCTCCCTTCCCTTCTCCCCGAACCTCCCACTCTCCCTCTTATCAGCATGTCAGTCTATAGCGTCTTCACTCCCCCCAACCCCAAACACCACTCCCATTCCAACCGCCAATCCCATTCCCATTCCCATTCCAACCTCCAATCCCATTCCCACTCCCATTCCAACCCCAATCCCATTCCCATTCCAACCCCAATCCCATTTCCGCTCCCATTTCAACCCCAATTCCCCCTCCCTTTCCAACCTCCAATCCCATTCCCACTCCCATTCCAACCCCAATCCCCTTCCCATTCCAACCTCCAATCCCATTCCCACTCCCATTCCAACCCCAATCCCCTTCCCATTCCAACCTCCAATCCCATTCCCACTCCCATTCCAACCCCAATCCCATTCCCATTCCCATTCCAACCTCCAATCCCATTCCCACTTCCATTCCAATCCTCAATCCCATTCATACACTCGTTCCCATTCCAACCCCAACCCCAAACCTCACTCTCATTCTAACCCCCAATCCCATTCCAACTTCCAACCCTACCCTGAAGACCAAGATAATCTCTCTCTCTCTCTCTCTCTCTCTTAAGGCATCACCAGCAACTCGAGCTTCACAGGCAGCAGCAAAAACAACAAAAATCATCAACAACAACAACAACAACAACAAATACAGGCGGCTCAGCCATGACTGCATCCAGGCCAACAACAATGGACCCTGCAGTGCCAACATCAGTGATAACAATAACAATAACAACAACAACAACAAAAACAACAATTAAGGTCGCGGAGACAACAATAACAAATCAAGGCGGCAGACACCGACAACAAGATCAACAACAACAACAACAACAACAGTAACAGCAAGAGAAATAACAACAGCAACAGCAGCGACCATAAAAAAAGCAGTTGTAAGAATTGCATGCAAGGGATGGGAAGGGGCAAAAAAAAGTAATAATTATTACGTAACACAAGAGGCAATAGCTTGCCTAGAAAGCAGAAGAAAAAGGAAGGAAAAGCAGTAACGCTTAACAATAACAATAACAAAAAGCAGTATTATTTCTCCATCCTCATATATATATATATATATATATATATATATATATATATATATATATATATATATAATATATATATTTAAGTATGTATGTATACATATGTATGTATGTACATAATCCTATCAAAACAGCAACTTCAAAAAGTTTGTTTAAAGAAAAAAAAATATAATTATTCACATAAAGAAACTCCTTAAGCAGGAAATATATACATATATATATGTATATATATATATATATATATGTATATATATATATATATATATATATATATATATATATATATATATATATATACATACAAACACGCCATTCCAAACTCTAAAAGCAGGAAGCAGCAGCTAGAAAGCTAGCAGCACAAACAGCAGCATCATTCCCAACCTGGAATATATATATTATACACACACACACACACACACGCCATTCCAGGCTCCAGTTCCATGTCCCTTGTGTGGTTGGGTGCCGCAGGTGGTCTGTCTGGATTATGACTGGGTCTCAACAATGGCCGGCCCCGTTCGCACACTGGTGCCCATTGTTCCAGATCACCCTCAAATAATGCCTTTTTGTCCCTCCTGCTGGAATTAAGGGGGGCAGGGAGGGATGAGGGAGGGAGGGAAGGAGGAGGGAGGGATGAGGGAGGGAGGG
>NC_061090.1:20594232-20599396 GCF_015104395.2 Macrobrachium nipponense | reverse complement strand
AACACACCAATATACCAAAGACCGAACCTGCTTCCTCGAGTCTCCGTGATTCCCGACCGCCAACCGCTTCACCGAGGAAGGCATTTCTCAGTCCATTGTGAGAGAAACGACCAACCAAACATCCCGAATAGATAAAAAATAGAGGATAAATAACCCACAATATTTCTATTAGACCGGGAACGACAAATGAAAACTGTCCAATTGCGGGACGGTCTTTCGCGTTGGTGATGCCGATGTTCATTTGTTTTAGGAGAGGCTGTAATGACCGCTGTACAAGTTTAAAGGAGCCGCGCGTTATTGCCTCTCCGGTTTGATCCGGGCTGTGTTCAGCTGTTTTCCCTACGTGTGTGTGTGCCTTCGTTCGTCTCTGTTGGCTGGGTTATCTGCATTTTGGGACATCTCTCTCTCTCTCTCTCTCTCTCTCTCTCTCCTCTCTCTCTCTCTCTCTATATATATATATATATATATATATATATATATATATATATATATATATATATATATATATATATATATATATATATACATATAGTATATATATATATATATATATATATATATATATATTTCTATATATGTATACACAAATATTTATATATATATATATCTATATATATATATATATATATTATATGTATGATATACATATATATATATATATATATATATATATATATATATATATATATGATATACATATATATATATATCCATATATATATATATATATATATATATATATCTATATATACATATGTGTTGATATACATATATATACATATCTATCTATATCTATCTATATATATATATATATATATAAATATATAATATATATATATATATACTATATATATATATATATATATATATATATATATATATATATATACGTATAATATATAAATATAAAGCCTATTACTGGCACGCACCGCCTCCTTCCTCCTTGTATTCATCATATTAAGCCAGGAGGTTCTTCCGCTGCGTTTCAGTTCATTCTTCCGGCAATTCCTTAACTACACACCACGTCCGAACACCTTTGTTTTCATTTTTTATTTTTTTTTTTTTTTTTTATTTTTTGTCTTTTTTTTATTTCCTTTGCTGGATCTCCTATGGCCGACGCTGGGTTTCTCCCCTGACTCGTGCCCTTTGCATACTGTTCCTCCTCCTCCACCTCCTCCTCCTCCTCCTCCTCCTCCTCCTCCCCAAACTTCAATTTCCCCTTTTTTTCTTTTCGTCCCCTCGTATCTCATTCTCTTTCCTCATCTCCATTCCTGGGCAATTTCTCTCTCTCTCTCTCTCTCTCTCTCTCTCTCTCTCTCTCGAAGCTCTAGTGCATGTGCTCTCTCCATCGTCATTCATTGCAAATACCAGTCTTTCTCTCTCTCTCTCTCTCTCTCTCTCTCTCTCTCCCAAAACAGTTTTATTTCTGTACTTTACTCAGGGCTCTCTCTCTCGCTCTCACTCTCTCTCTCTCTCTCTCTCTCTCTCTCTCTCTCTCTCCAATGCAATTTCCTTTCCATACTCTCAGCAATATTCTCTCTCTCTCTCTCTCTCTCTCTCTCTGCATACGGGTTGGCTGGAAGGGTGGGCGCTGTGCGGTAAGTTTGGTTCCCACGATCTGTATGAAACGCAACCATCAAGAGAATCCTTGTGGCCCTTCCCTTATTCTTCTCCAATCTCCCCTCCTATTCCTCCTCCCCCTCCCTCCCTCCCTCCTACCCTCCCTCCCTTACTCTTTTCCCTTCCCACTCTCCTCCTCTTCTCCTCTCCCTTCCTTTCCCTCAGAATCCTCCCTGTCTCAGCTGTCTTTCCTACTGACTACTATCTGTTCCCCCCCCCCCCTTTCCTCATCCAGCTCCTATTCCTTCCCCCCTCTACTCTCCTTCCATCCTTTTTCCCCTTTCCTCATCCACCTCCTCTTCCTTGCTTCCTTCCCCCCTCCTACTCTTCATCCTACCTTTTCCTCTTTCTCGAGTCGTTGTACAAACCCCTTTCTGTTTCTCTCCATTTCCCCTGATTCCCCCCCCTTCCCTTCTTTCCTTCTTTCGCTTCCTCCCACCTCCTAAAATCCCCTTACTTTATCTCCCTTACACATTTCCTCCTTCTCCCTATTTCCCCTTCCCCTCCCCTCTTCCCCCATTCTGTCTTTCCCCATATCGCCTGATTCCCCCACCCCATACCCTGCTTTCGCTCCGCCTTCCTTCTGGACACCCCCTTACTCCTCTCCCCTTAAAAATTTCCTTTCCTCCTCCTCCTCCCTATTTTCCCTCCACATCCTCCCTTCTCCCCCCTCCTCCTCCCTTTACAAGTTTTTATCCCACCCTCCTTATGCCCCTCTGCGTCTCCCCTCAATTTTCCGAATTCCCGCCCACTCTTGTTCCCCTTATCGCCGCCTGTCCACCCACCCTTCATTAGAGGGGAAAAAAATAAAGGAATAAAAATCCTCCGCGCTTTTGTTAAGCCTCTGAAAAGATGGTCTCTAAGCCATAATGGCAGAGACCAGCTTCTTGTTATTTTGGTGATTGCGTCACTAGAATTGTGATTGCAAGACGAGGCGTCATTAGAGGCATAATACATTAAAAAAAAAAAAAACTTTTGTCTTTTAGTGGTGATTGTTTGCCAAAGGCTTTTCCTGGTTACTGGGTCACTGTAATGTTGATTGCAATGGCGCGTATAAATATTTACTAACTTAATTGTCATTTTGGTGATTGCGTCATTATGGCTGTGATTGTAAGATGAGACGTTATTAGAAGGAATAAAATATTATTTTTTCTTCCCATGGCGATTGTTTAACTAGTAATTGTTTAACTGGTGATTTTGACACTATAGTTTTGATTGCTATGGTGTGTATCAATACAGCGTAATTTATGAGGATATTGCTGATTAAGCTGAAGCGTTGTTTGTTGGTTTGTATGGTGTTTATACGTTGCATGGAACTAGTGATTATTCAGCAACGGGACCAAAGGCTTTACGTGACTTCCGAACAGCGTCGAGAGTGAGTTTCTGCCGCCAGAAATGCACATCTCTCACCCCTCAGTGGAATGCCCGAGAAACGAACTCGTGGCCACCGAGGTCACAGGTCAGACCATACCGATCACGCCACTGAGGCGCTGTTGCAGACATAAAGCCACATGCAAACCAGTTACTCAATATCATAATTGCTTAACAACGATTGTTAGTTTGGTGCTTGCGTCCCTAGAACTGTGATTGTGATTGTTATTGAAACGATAAGATCACAGGACGGTCAGCTATCTTCACGGTGATTGCATAAGAAACCCGAAAATACACGAACCATCACTAGACGGTCATAACCAATCACAAACCTCATAACAATATGCGTCGTAATCATTTACAACTTTATCCACTCAGGAACAACTCTATGACCAGTTGCAAATTTCATTATATCAGATTGGAAGTCTCCAAGCCATCACGTAACTTTCGAATATAACATTCTATCATAACTGTCCACAACAATATCAACTTCCTGACCATATAGGAATTTCATGACCTCCGGTGGGAAACATCGGAGCCATGCTTCGCAATCATTGACAAAACTGACCATCAAAAAATCATTGTAAACTAAGCACACATCTCTTTTTAACCAACTACATCACGGAGCCATTCAGCAATAATCCTTTGGAACTTTGTTGACCCAGATTCAATTCTCATAATTCATTTATAGCGCCTCAGTGGCGTGGTCGGTATGGTGTTGGCGTACCACCTCGGTGGCTGAGAGTTCGATTCTCGGGCATTCCATTGAGGTGTGAGAGATGTGTATTTCTGGTGATAAAAGTTCACTCTCGACGTGGTTCGGAAGTCACGTAAAGCCGCTGGTCCCGTTACTGAATAACCACTGGTTCCATACAACGTAAAAACACCATACAAACAAGCTAACATAGTACATTTATAAACAGGGTGGCATCTGAAATTCTTGTTGTTCCAGATATTTTGGCAATTGTACCAATTATACACGACGTCTGGATAACAAGACCTGTCTAATATAGATGGAACTGATGTAAAACTTTACATTTTCATTGTGTACTGGCATGGACGAATGTCAGCGCTCCGGCCCCTTCACAACCCACCCCAAACAATTAACGGAAATAAATAAAATTATCCTGTAGAAAACGGGATACTCTACTTCACTCTTAACAGAATTGAATATATAGAATTCAGGCCAAAGACCAGGCGCTGGGACCAAAGAGGTCATTCGGCGCTGAAACGGAATTTGAAAGTAAAAGTTTGAAAGGTGTAACAGGAGGAAGACCTCGCCGCAGTTGCTCTATGAATCAATTATTCGGTGAGGTTGGGAAGTCAGATGGAAGAAAGAGGATAAAAAAAGGAGGTACAGTAAAAGGAACGAAAGGGGTTGCAGCTAGGGGCCGATGGCCCTCTGCTAAGAACCTTAAGTCATGCCTAGAGTGCACCGCATGAGGTGCACTGACGGCGCATACGATTCAAAAAGCACGAACGAAGAACGAGAATTCCACACACAAGAAGGAATTCAACAAACTGAGTTCAAGAAAAAATAAGCAATGATCAAACCAGCTGACCCTTGTATTTGTGACAAAAACATCCCTTATTACAAAAGATTTGTATTTGTTTGTTGATTTACTTTTATTTCATTTATATTCTTTTTTCTCCATCGGTGTTCTGTTATGATTTCTTTTCGTTTCTAGGACATTTCTTCATGCAAGCTTAACCAGCCCTGGCTTGTGGGATTGTATCTTATGAGCATTAGAACTTGTATACAATAATTATAGGTAATAAATGCACCTTGAAGCCAATTTATTGTCGATTTTACTCTTACTTAATTCTCGGGATATATTAATAATAATAAATAATAGTACTTATCATTATTAATATTATTATATTATTATGAACAAACAATATTGCAATCCACAACAAATTACCCTGCTGGTGCATTAAAACCTGTAATAATAATAATAATAATAATAATAATAATAATAATAATAATAATAATAATAATAAATTATCTTTTTAATATTATTACATTATTTATCCTTGATATTAGCACCCTCCTGGCTTTGAATTTTATCGTTCGTCTACCCGATACCTATAACAAAGGTTTCACTCGTTCCAATTCAAATCTGGAATGGACAATGGCTCTCTCTTCTCTCTCTCTCTCTCTCTCTCTCTTGAG
>NC_061090.1:20566732-20586732 GCF_015104395.2 Macrobrachium nipponense | reverse complement strand
CTACAAAATACAAGAGAAATTACATGATTTTTTTCAGGTCATACTTCAACATTACAAGGTGGAATATTTATTAAAGAGGCCCCATCATTATTACAGAATTCAAACGTTTCGGAATTACAAAACAAGTTAAAAAAAATTACAAGCAACATTACAGTATAACGAACATCAAAGCGATGTTACATTGCCAAAAAAAGTTTACAAAGTTACAGTAAATCTTTCATTATTTCATGGAAAGTCACAGTTTTGCAAAGAATACGAAGCGTTACAAGGGGCGTTACAGCGTCTGTATTCTGAGCGACTGGGGATAAATATTCTGATCATGGTAACGGAACAAGAACCAAGTCAATAAGGTTTAAAAGGTCGAGACCGTAGATTACCGGCTCATTCATAAATCTAGGATGCCAAAGAGCTTGAAATCAATCAGTTAATCAATCTTTGAGAATAAGGAACCGTTAATGACAGCGAAATAAAAATAATAAAGACCATGATTTGGAGTAGCAAGTAGTGAAGAAATAATAATAACAACAACAACAACATTAACATCATTAACAACAACAACAACAACAACAACAAACAACAACAACAATAATAATAATAATAATAATAATAATAATAATAATAATAATAAGAAGAAGAAGAAGAAGAAGAAGAAGAAGAAGAAGTAGAAGAAGAGAAGAAGAACAGTGTGATTAATGAATTACTGAATTGAATTAAATATAGAATTTAGGCAAAAGGACAAGCACTGGGACCTATGAGGTCATTCAGCGCTGAAACGGAAATTGACAGCAAAAGGTTTGAAAGATGTAAAGGGAGGAAAACCTCAAAGCAGTTGCACTATGAACTAATTGTTAGGAGAGGGTGGAAAGTAAGATGGAAGAAAGAGAATATGAAAGGAGGTACAGTAAACGGAACGAAAGGGGGTTGCAGCTAGGGGCCCGAAGGTACGCTGCAAAGTAAGTGTTGGGAAAGGGTGGAAAGTAAGATGGAAGAGAGAGAATATGAACGGAGGTACAGTAAAAGGAACGAAAGGGGTGGCAGGTAGGGGCCGACGGCACGCTGCAAAGAATCTGAAGTACTGCCTATATTGCACCGCGTGAGGTGCACTGACGGCACTGTAGCCCTCTGCTGGGAGTGAAATTTTGCAAAGGTTGATAACTCCTGACAGTTTTCTCCCGTGAAACAACATTCCAGAAAAGGGCGTCAATAACTTAAGCAACAACGATATGACTCCAAACTGAGGGTGAAGTTATGATAAAAAAAAAATAAAAAAAGGAAAAAAAATCCCCGGAATATCGGACAACGAGCGTCCTTCCGCTGTAAGTGCAATAGGATTACCAAATCTCCAAATCCTCTCCTGTATTTGATCCTTTTCAGAGAGAGAGAGAGAGAGAGAGAGAGAGAGAGAGAGAGAGAGAGAGCCTCTACGTAGTTCTGCGCCTGGGTTAATACTTTTAATCCAGATAAAATGTCAGATGTGAAAACTAAAAACATTTCTGAATCGCCTGAGACTGGTTCTTCATTTCTGACAGATAGCCGAAGAGTTTTGGAATGTCTTCACGAAGTGAGATTTGTCCTCTATTTTATTTCACTTTGACTTCTCTTCATTCCTATCACAGCTCTAAAGTCATCTACCAGTAGTTTTGAATCCTATCTAAAAATTAAAGTCATCTAAAACGCTAGTTTTGAATCCTAGTTTGCAATACCCATCTTTAAAATCTAAGTGTTTGAAATCCTATATTAATTCATCAAAGTCATCTACCCGTAGTTTTGAACCTCTATCAAAACAGAAATAGAAAATTTTCATCTACGCCTAGTTTTCCGAATCCACCCCTATCTTAAAATCAAAGTATCCGTTATTTTAAGCTTTGAATCCTAGCTTAATTTAAAGTTATCTTAAACTAAAGTTTTCAATCCAATCTTAAAATTTAAAGTTACTACCCTTAGTTTTGAATCCTATATTAAAATGTAAAGTCATCCACCCTTAGTTTTGAATCTTATCTTAAATTTTAAAGTAATCTACCTATAGTTTTGAATGTTATCTTAAATTTTAAAGTAATCTACCCGCAGTTTTGAATCCTATCTTAAAATTTAAAGTTATCTACCCGTAGTTTTGAATCTAAAATTTCTTAGCTTTATAGATGCTATAGTTTGAATACTGTCTTAAGATTTAAAGTCATCTACCCGTAATTTTGAAACCTACCTTAAAATTTAGTCATCTATCCTTACTTCTGAATCCAATCTTAAAATTTAAAGTCATCTTCCCGTAGTTTTGAATCCTATCTTAAAATTTAAAGTCATCTTCCCGTAGTTTTGAATCCTATCTTAAAATTTAAAGTCATCTTCCCGTAGTTTTGAATCCTATCTTAAAATTTAAAAGTCATCTTCCCGTAGTTTTTGAATCCTTGTCTTAAAATTTAAAGTCATCTACCCGTAGTTTTGAATCCTATCTTAAAATTTAAAGTCATCTACCCGTAGTTTTGAATCCTATCTTAAAATTGAAAGTCATCTACCCGTAGTTTTGAATCCTATCTTAAAATTGAAAGTCATCTCCCGTTTTAGTTTTTGAATCCTATCCTTAATTTCGTTAAAATTTCTTCCCGTAAATTTTGAATCCTAATCTTAAATTTAAGTCCCATCTTCCCGTAAGTTTTGAATCCTTCTTAAATGTAAAGTCATCGTTTCCCTAGTTTTTATCTATTTATTTAAAGTCATTTCCCGTAGTTAGTTTGAATCTTAAATCTTAAATTTAAAAGTTTAATTCTACGCCTAGTATGGAATCTATCTTAAATGTCAAATCCTAAAGTTTCGTTTTGCAATTTTCTCAAGAGGTTTAAATCACTTCTCAAGATTGAAAAATTACCGCAAAAATCGTGTATTAAAAGTTGTGTTTGACATCTTAACTGGATCATTTTTTCACTCTAATTTTCGCTTACTCAGGGAGTAAGCCTACAAACTACTTTATTGTCGTTGATGGGGGACAGGAAAGCCCTATGGAAAAGTCTAAAAAGGTCTGAAAAAGGTGTTTTGCATTGAATTAAAGATAAAGGAATTTTAGGATAGGATATTAATGGTTTATTTACTAGTAAGAAAAAGTAAAAGAGAAAAAGTAAAAGATAAATAATGCGCATGTTAAACAGCACAGAAAAATTATTTTTAATAAAATATATTGTATTTATTTCAATTTTCGTTAGTGAAACAACACTCTATTTGGCCATAGAATTTAGCACGTACCCCTGGATAAGGTGGAGGTCGGATCACGCCTTGTTAGCCTTTAATAATCCCCTTACGTATAAAACTGCAGTATATACAAATTGCTGTTTGCACTATTTATCCTAAATTATAGATATTTTCAATGCTAAATCTTGTTTAATTCATTGGCTCAAAAATTAGAAAATAGACTCGTGATTATTAAGATAATCTTTTTGCTTGATGCTCAATGTACCAAATAGTCCTTGTAAGGAAAATCCCCATACCCTCTTATTCTGGCAACTGGCTCTGTTCTACTCTTGCCTCTAATGCCCAGACCGACCAAAAGATAATGGAAATTTGGTAAGCAGAAGGACCGTATCTTCCTGGACCTTATCTCCCTGCACCTTATCTTCTTGGACGTTATCTCCCTATATCTCCCTGGAAATCATCTTCATGGATTGAACCTTATCTCCCTAGACCTTATCTTCCTGGACATAAACTTATCTCTCTGGACCTCATCTCCCTGGACCTTATCTTCTTGGACCTTATCTTCTTGGACCTTATCTTCCTGGACCTTATAGATAACTCCCTGAACCTTATCTTCCTGGACCTTATCTCCTTATACCTCACTGGAAATTATCTTCATGGATTGAACCTTATCTCCTTGGACCTTATCTTCCTGGACCTTATCTCACTTGACCTTATCTTCCTGGACCTTAGCTCCCTGGAACTTATCTTCCTAGACCTTATTTCCAGGGACCTTATCTCCCTGGACCTTATCTTCCTGGACCTTATCTCCCTTGACCTTATCTTCCTGGACCTTACCTCCCTGGAACTTATCTCCCTGGACTTTATCTTCCTGGACGTTATCTCCCTATATCTCCCTGGAAATTATCTTCATGGATTGAACCTTATCTCCCTGGACCTTATCTCCCTGGACCTTATCTTCCTGGACCTTATCTCCCTGTATGTGACTTGGCCTTATCTCCCTGGACCTTATAGATAACTCTCTGAACTTTATCTCCCTGGACCTTATCTTCTTGGACCTTATTTCCCTGGACCTTATCTTCCTGTATCTCCCTGGACCTTATCTTCCTGGACCTTATCTCCCTGTTTGTGACTTGGCCTTATCTCCCTGGACCTAATAGATAACTCCCTGGACCTTATCTCCCTGGACCTTATCTTCTTGGACCTTATTTCCCTGGACCTTATCTTCCTGGACCTTATCTCCCTGTACCTCCCTGGACCTTATCTTCCTGGACCTTATCTTCTTCCGTTGTCACTAAGGACTAGTCAATTCAGATGGTTTTTATACCGTCTTACTGCCAGGCTGTGGAATTCTCCCCATGCTACAATTTTAACTCAGGTGATTCCTGTTGTTTAATTTACTTATAATAATATATATATATGTATATATTATATATTATAATATATATATATATTATATATATATATATATATATATATATATATAAAACACAGCATTTCAACAACCTTTGGAATTCTGGCGACTGCTGAGCAATGGGTCACAAGAAGGCCAGCGAAACTCTAATCAATCCACAAGTCGCCAGACAACGACTGCAAATAAAATCCGCCTCAGTCGCTCTACGATAACTGTGTAACTTTAATGGTCTGGCAACCGCCATTTCCCCTTTCATCTTTTTTCAATATTGGTTTCCTGCGCTTTGAAGCGCGTTTGTATTAGGAATGCCCGTAACGACGCGGTGATAATGATAATGATGATGGTGACAATGATGATGGTGATAATGATGATGATGATGAGTGACAATGATGATAGTGATAATGATGATGATGATGATAATGGTGACAATGATGATGGTGATAACGATGATGATGATTGTGATGTGATGATGATGGTGTATGATATAGCCATGATGATGTGATAATGATGCTATGATGTGATGATGATGGTGATAATGATGATGGTGATATGATGACAATATATTGATAATGATGATAATGATGGTGATAATGATTATAATGATGATGATGATGATGATGATGATGATGATGGTGACAATGATGATGGGTGACAATGATATGATGAGGATAGTCATAATGTTAATAATGATATCATGATGATGATGATGATGATGGTGACAATGATGGTGATAATGATTACGATGACAATGATGATGGTGATACTGATAATGATAATGGTGACATTGATGATGATGATGATGAGGATAGTCATACCGTTAATAATATCATGATAATGATGATGACGACGATGATGAAAAGGTAGACAATCATAATGATAATGATGACGGCAATGATGATAATGAGGATGATGAGGAGGAGGATAATGGTAACGAGGATGATGATGTCTATAAGAATTAGGAAAATGAGGAAAATACAAGAAAAATAGTAAAATAATAACATAAAATTATTATTATTATCATTACTATTAATTATATTGCAGTTTTAACTTAAAGGCAAGGTCGAATGTTCTTCTCAGAAGTATCGATCAATCAATGAGGTGGGGGGTGAGGTGTTGGAGGTTGAGGTGTTGGAGGTTGGGGGCGGTGTGATGGGGTAGTGAATCCAAGGTATTTATACAGGTAAACAAAACCATACGAATATTTTTAAATACAACGCATCATCCAAATACCTTCCTCTTTTTAAAGGATAAAAAAAAACACCTCATTACCATTTAATTTAACCAAAGAACAATCACACAAAAACAGCGAAAAAAAAAACACAAAAAAACCTTGCCTCATTATCTTTCTTTTACGCCCTCATCTACGCCCATTTTCTATGTGAAGTATTAACAAAAAACGAAAAAAAAAACATTATTTCAAAAACTTGGTTTACTGAAGCTTTTGTGACATATATCCGTTTTTGGGATCAAAGGCATAAAACTATACAGCAAATTATGTGATATTTTATGTGAATGACAAAATGCTTTTTACTCTCTAATGAAAGCGCAAAGGAAATCATTATCGGGTTAACCTCCTCCCCCACCCCACCCCATCCCCTCATCCCCCCTACCCCCTTTATCCCTCCTCCTCCCCTTCCCCCCCTCGCGCCCCCACTGCTCTCTGTGTGTGTGTATACATTTTGTGTCATATTTCAAAGAGGAAAAATATGAAAAATATCAAATTTATATGGAAATTAGATTGACTGGCACAGACTTATTATCATTTATTATTATCAGCACAAAAAAAACCTGCCGTTCGCCGAAGCTATTGCGTTTTCCATATAAGGGTCGGATCTCTGATTTATATATTCCGGCTGGAATGGAAAACATTCATTTCGACCACAAAGATGCTTTAATAAATGTCCGTTTGGACCGCAATGGCGCTTGGAACGTTTAGACGTAAGTTCGCGTCTGTTTAATTGTAGACATTTTCCAAAACGCTACGACATCTTAATAAACGTTTGTTCGGATTGCAAGGGCATTTGGAAAATGACGTCAGATTATATACATCAGTCTTTTTAATGCTAGACTTTTGAATTTAAAAAGACATCAGACTAAAAGGTACTTTTCTAAGTGTCTTTCCTCGGCCCGGCCAATGAGGAATCGGAGGAATTGATTTCTGGTGATAGAAATTCATAATTCTCGATATAATGTGGTTCGGATCCCACAATAAACTGTAGGTGCCGTTGCTAGGTGACCAATTGGTTCCTAGCCACGCAAAAAGATCTAATCCTTCGGGCCAGCCCTAGGAGAGCTGTTAATCAGCTCAGTGGTCTGGCAAAACTAAGATATACTTAACTTAATGTTAGACTTTTGAATTTAAACTTCAGAGTGCAAAAGACATCAGACTATAAAAAGTACTTTTCTAAGTGCCTTTCCAAGCCAAGCATTTAGACAGCACTTATTTCTGGCAATTTCTCATTGTCAATCCCACCTACTTTTAACATGTTTATTCGTTATGTTTAACTAAATGCCTTTATAGACAATGATTACTATAACAAAATACTGTCCGTTCATGCATTTTGTATCTGAAACTACAGCGAAATTCTAATCAAATGCCAAATCATTTTTGTATGTTACTTCTACTAAATGGTCGATCAGATCCACAACGGAATTTAAGATTTCTGGTATCAAGTAAATAGCTTCTTTAACCGTGGAACAATGTCAAACTGTCCTTGCAGGCTTCACTGATCTTCAAGAAATCTTTATCTATAGACAACGGTGACGAAAACGGGGACATATGTGACCTCAACTTCCCCTAACATAATGGCTATTTGTCACAAGCTTTGGTGGTGACAAGATGCAAAGGTATACCCGAAACCACGCTCTCGTGACAATGACTCAAAGCTACAGCAGTCCAGAATGAGCTGGCTGACAGGTAAATATGTTTCAAACTGCAAATTACAATTCAGTTTCCACTTATCACGCCTTCCTCGATTCATGTTATATAGCAGTTTAACCAGAGTACAGAGCTCTTTCTATTAGAGTAGATGCCTAGAATTACCATGGTAAACCAACATGTGTATCTGCTAAAGCATAGCAAAATACCACTTCATAATACTTATGGCACAGTAGATGAAGGGCACTTTTACTGTGAAGACAGGTACCACATTCACTGGAATAAAATGGCATTACAAGCATTCACAGTAACAGAACCTCATACAAATATGGCCAACTTCATCGTCTTCACACTCCTAGGAATATGGAGGAATGAAGGGTTTCTGGTCAACATCTGCAGAAAAAATCTGATACGTTTCTCTCAAGAGGGATGACAAATCACTACGATGGAATGCAGCTGCGAGAGTTCACTCAGATGAAAGTGAAGTTACAAAAGCAACACATAAACGAAGAAAGGAGTCCACGTTAGATAAAGTGGTTCTCAAACCTTACGGTCCACGGCGCCTGAAAGAATAAGGTTCATAACCACAAAGTCAGAAAGTACGTAACAATTGCATATATACGTTCGTGCGGACAGGTTACATAGAGTAAAACAAATTAATGAAAAACGAAAACTGACTCACGAAAAAATGATACATTGTTCTCTTTTTGAACAATCCTAATTGCTAAAGGGGGGGTGAGCCTATTGTTCACCACAACGAAACTCAAAGCTTTGACTCAACTGCTACGCGTTGCTGTTTGCTTAGCTACACCGTCAACTATATATATAAGTTAGTGGTCGGTAGTGTCCGTTAGATGTAGCTTTTAGTATCACTACATCAGTTCATCAGCAAATGAAAAAAAATTTATATTATCATCATTATAGGATATCATGTTGCGAACTTCTAGGGAACAACTACCTTGCCTCTTGAATTAACTGGCCCTTCATAAAAGCCGCTCATCGGAAGAAATATCGAATGGAATGAAACATAGAATTTAGGCCAAAGACGAATCGCTGGGACCTATGAGGTCATTCAGCGGGGAAAGGGAAATCTAGAGTCAAAAAGGTTTGACAGGTGCAGGAAAGGTGCAACAGGAGGAAACCCTCGTCGTTGCACTATGAAACAATTGTTAAAAGAAGGTGGAAAGAAAGATGGAAAGAATAGAATATGAACGGAGGTACAGTAAAAGGAATGAAAGGGTTGGCAGCTAAGGGCCGAGGGGACGCTGCAAGGAACCTTAAGTAAAACCTACGGTGCGGCGCGTGAGGTGCACTGTTAGGACTTGTGAAATCCCAAAACATAAAATAAACAAACAAGTCCCATACTCAAGAGAATTCTTCAACGGAGAAAATGTACAAGGTTGCCAACTCAGACACCTAAAAAAAAAAAAAAAAAAAAAAAAAAAAAAAAATGTAAAGAAAGTGACATGACAGTCGATGAAAATGAAAAAAATGAAAAAAACAAACCCGAACATCATAACACGGGCATCCCAAAATATGAAGATGAAGAGGGCGACGTTTATTGGATTATGGGAAAATAAAAGAATCCTTAAGTAAGCGGTTTAGAAATCAAAGAAAATCAATTGAAGAACGCAGCAACCATATAATCTAAGACCAGAGGAGTGAAATATCAATGTTGTCATGTTAACGACAAATGCTATTTAATACAATGATATAAAATGCCAGAAATTTAAACGGAAACTGTACAAATTTACAGTCCAACTAGTAGGGCCAAGTGTGGGAAACTCCGAGGTAAGAATAATAATTTTAATAAAGTATAGGCACTGCTTTGCCATGAACCAAACATTACAGGAAACGGAACTTGTCTAAACTATATGAAGGAAGAAGAAACGATCAGGAATTTTACGTTGCACGGAACCAGTGGTTATTCAGAAACGGGACCAGCGGCTTTACGTGACTTCCGAACCACGTCGAGAGTGAACTTCTATCACCAGAAATACACATCTCTCACTCCTCAATGGAATGCCCGAGAATCAAACTCGCAGCCACCGAGCTGGCGCGCCAACACCATAACGAACACGCCACTGAGGCGCTTACGAATTAAAAATGGGGGTTTGTTACGTATAAATTCACTGGAAAACAGCATTACTGAAAGACGAGAATAATATGTCAATCATTTTATTCTTACACTAAAAAGCACAATGTACTCTGAATATTTGGTAAGTCGTTCCCCAAAGTAAAAACAGGAGGAAAACTGTAGACATTGAATAACAAATGAGCAGTTATGAAATGGAAGAAAGAATTTCTTTCAATAGGGTGCCGACATGACGGACCGAACGAGTGACGAAAGTATGACGGCCAAAAATAAACCTGGGTGATGACGAAGATGATGAATGATGGTGATGGTGGTGAGAGTGTTGATGGTGATAGTGATGATGATGCTGGTGATGATGATGATGATTAGTGATGATTAGGATGATGATGAATACGGTAAGGTGATGGTAATGATAGTGATGATTGGAATGATGACGAATATGGTAAGGTGATGATTATAGTGAGGGGGATGATTGTGATGATGATGATGGTGAAGGATGATAATAAGAATGATGATGATGGTGATGATAAAATGAGGCACGAGATTCCAATAGAGTCAGTGAATGATTAAAGATAGAACAGAATACAAAACTTAGGCCAAAGGCCAAGCGCTGGGACCAATGAGGCCATTCAGCGCTGAAATGGAAAATGACAGTAAAAAGGTTTGAAAACTGTAACAGGAGGGAAACCTGGCAGTTGCACCATGAATCAATTGGTAGGAGAGGGTGGAAAGTAAGGTGGAAGAGAGGGAATATGAACGGAGGTCCAGTAAAAGGAATAAAACAGGTTGCAGCTGATTAAATATAGACATGAAGAGAAACCGACAATCACCCAATGATGGTTTCCTAATTTAGTGAAAATATAGAAAAGACCAAAGGCCTCGACATTATTATAGTATACTAAATAAGCAAGACAAAAGACTCAAAAGTAACAGTGATAGAAATAAATAAAAGACCAACGGATAAGCAAGACCAGTCTCTTTTCATGACAGAGCTTTTCAATCACAAAGATATACGAAAAAAAACCCTTAGTTCATACATAATTGGATTTGCCTTTATTCCTCGTATGTGCAATGTGCTTTTATTCTGAATAACTTAACAAATAGTTCTATAAGTTTCTGTCCAGTTGACATAAACCCCAAGACGCAACTGGTTTGTCATTTTAACCCAACTTACGACAAAGGTTTAATGTCCAGAAATGAAGAAATGATCTCTATTTAACTTTAGATGATATGTTTTGACTTCGAGCTGGACATTAACGCACAATCGTGCGCGCGCACACCAACACTTTCTATATCTATATCTATATATATAAATATATATATATATATATATATATATATATATATATATATATATATATATATATATATATATATATATATATATATTATATATATATATATATATGAATAACTCGATCACGAAGTATATAAAACGTGATGCTATGTATAAATAAAGGTTTTTTGCCACGAAGGAAAAAATGAAAAAGCGAGATAGCCAAGTACTTTCGGTCCTGTTCGGACCCTTTACTGAGTAAAGGGTCCGAACAGGACCGAAAGTACTTGGCTATCTCGCTTTTTCATTTTTTTCCTTCGTGGCAAAAAAATCTTTATATATATATATAATATATATATATATATATATAAATATATATATATATATATATTATTAATATATATGTATATATATATATATATATATATATATATATATACAACGTACCTTTCACCCTGCATAAAAAAAACAAGCATTTACAGAACACACTTGGTCGCACCCTGGGAGGTACAGAGTGGGAGTAAGGGCCGGGTGGATGGTGGGATGGGGTGGGAATGGGGTTGGATGGGGTGAGATGGGGTGGAAGGGGACGGCATCTGCATGCATTTGAGAGAGTCGGTGGGCCCGAATCGATATGGCCCACATAAAAATTGGGCGAAATTAAAAGAAAGCTAATGAAACGTCATGTAAAATGCTAATATTAATGCCGAACGGGAGCCCGACGGTGGCTATGATCATTGAAACGTATTTATGTTAAGTGTTTCCCATTTTATATTAATACCTTTCCCACTTAGAGCACCGAGCATTGTATTTAATAAAGCCATGTTGACAACGACGACGACCCCGTACTTTCAGACCCTAATACTCTCTCCCCCCCCTAACCCCTTCCCATTTCCCTCGTCTCCCTTCCCCTCTTATTTCCCCCTCCATCCCTCTTCTTGCCTTCCCCTACCTCTCTCCAGAACCCCCTTCCCCTCTTACTTCCTCCCTAATCTTCCTTTCCCCTACCCTTTCCCCCTCCTAGCAACCCCTTCCCCAAATCTCCCCTCTCCACTCCTCTTTCTCATGCCGCTTCCCCTCCCCCTCCCCTCCCCAACACCCCTCCCCCCTATCCCTGTCCCTTTTTTTTTAAGTAATACAGGCAAATGCGTTGTAATGTAATGGATGTAATCGTCGGCGTTATTGCATTATTATGACCGCTATTATTACATTTATATTCGATATATGTTCATGACATTTGGCTCGGTTTAATTTTGGCGCTGGTAATGAAAGTTAGAATTAAAAAAGAATTGGTTTTAATATATTGTTAATTTCGCCGCCGGGGGGTAATTTGGCGCTCTGTATAGGTTTTGCCTAAAGGGCGCCAATGACCGATCTGGCTTGGCGATATTGTTCCCGCCGCCCGCGTGGAGTGCGCCTTTCTCGCCACTCCGGCGGGTGGAGGGGAGCGGGGGGAGGAGGAGGAGCACGAGGAGGAGGAGGTGGAGGAGGAGGTATTCTTAGCCTCAAGCCGTATTGCAAATGCGCACGCGCGTATATCATCATCAAAGCAAGAACTAACAATCAGATTTACAGACACGTAAATTTTTTCCCCCAGGAGGAGGAGGAGGAGGAGGAGGAGGAGGAGGAGAGAGAGGAAGTGTTCTTAGCCTCAAGCCGCACTGCGAAGGCGCTTCATATGCGTATATAACCTCACCTATGCAAACACTAATTAATATACAAATAGATATGTAGAGACTTTTTTTTATTTTTTTTTTCAGAGAGGGCCGACGGGGAGGGCAGCTAAACCTTCTTTCCTGGCTCCCGTCAGGTGAACACCACCAAAACTGCCTAAAAGGAAAAAAGGATGGAATCTAACTCCCAGTTAAGGAATGAAAGGACCCTCCTTCAAGAATGGAAGACTATAGGGATGAGGGGAGAAAAACAAAGAAGGTAAACTTTAGTTCTAGAAGGCAACAAGAAGTTACAGAACCATCCACCAGTTCTAGGAATTGTTATATACTTTTATTTTCTATTTATTTATTTATTCATTTATTCATTCATCGTTTTATTTGTTTATTTATTTATTTATTTATTTATTTTTAAATATGGTGACCGCTAACCAGGCTTTAGTACATAAAGCAGACTGACACTTGACTTTGACACTTGACTTAATCCTTTATCCTTTTACATATTTCTTTACAAAACAATTTTTCATCGAATACCTCAAGAATATGACCATTATTAGCTCGTATACCTACATTACATACTGTCAGCTCCTTTTGTTGGCCCCACGGATCTCATTGTGACACATTCCCGTTTACATCAAACTCCTACAGTACGTTCCAAGTTTCGGTAACGCTTTTTCTTGCAAGGCAGGAATAATTATACTTAATGGAACTGCATGGAATATGTGGTTTAGGCCAATGGCCAAGAACTGGGACCAATGAGGTCATTCAGCCCTGATGATGACTTCATTGATTTACAGTTTTCTGGCATCGCGAACGGAGCAGAACTGTTAAGATAAGAAACATGACACATTTTTTAAATAATTGTTTTTTTTCCTAACATGCTCGTACCAACCTGAGGTCCTGATATGAGGAGTCGCCTTCAGGATCGCTCAGCAGCGGGAGGTGGTGAGAGTCTCTCTCGCCCCATTCAAATTCAAAAGATTTATTGACATATATTACATATACATCAAATGGGGTGTATTAGCATACTGGTACACCATCCAAAATATTCTAACGATACATCATTCACATTCCAAAATTAGTTATTCCAGTAGAAATTGGGAAACTTCTTCATAATTCTTGAACCATATTATTGCTAAGCAAATAACACATCTGCTCTGGAACTGTATCTACACCTCTATCTCTAAATTCTGAAAGTTCGGTCAATATAATGCATCATGACATAACATTGACTACCAAGACAACATTGTTGCATTAGAATAGCCTGCTCCAGCTCGCGCTGAAGGTAATTCCTCATGTGAAGACCTCAGGTTTGTGTAGAATAAACCAGTTAAGAATAGAACTGGTCAGTCCCTCAATGACCAACTTCGTACATACTATGTATCAGTGGCATCTTTTCCTCGTAGCATTACTTGTGTCTTGGTCAAGAAGCCGTTTTTCTTTATATACGGTAATAAATAAGATCTTTTTTTTTTCTTTTTTTTTTTAAGATCAGTTCTTCCCTTTGTCATCATTACACTCATATCGCGAATAACAATGGCCCAAATTAGCATGTCATAACTTAACAGGTATTGCGAAGATAAACCTTATATGAGAAGGTAATGTAAATACATTACAAAGTATTGCGGTAATGATATAGTTTTATTAACAATGGATCATTTACCCTTAAAGAGGTCGGCTCCAAAGACAAAACCAACATAACGGTCGCTGCCGTATAAACAGTTCAACTGCGGATAGCTATTTTACCCGATAGTTATCCGGTAAATGGCACGAATAGTGACACTGTGGATACGCTTCACCAACGGGAGAATTAACAGGACATTAGCGAAATGGATCATGAGTTTTAAGTGTCTGTGCATCGGCTAAACACTGCTCGCATCAGAGACAAATAAAATGGTATAATTGTAACATATTTGCAACGACATATTTGGGAAGCTTCACTGAGGCTTACCTGCCCATTTTCCACAGTATTTTTAGGGGGTTATGCAGAGCTATTAGTGCTCATTTGGTCCACCAGGCGGCCAATTGCTGTTTGTTGTAACGATATTCGGAAAGGTTATTATACTCTTGTTTATGTCGATGCACTTCCAAATTTTTTTTAAAAGGTTTTTTTATGTGCCTTCATTAGCTCTTTCTGACAGGCCAGTTTCTGTTTGTCAGGAAGATACAACACTGAAGATATAACGACGCAATCAATAAGGTAAATCTGGTCCATCTGCCAGGCCAGCTTTTGTTCGTCAAACGGACGCAACAACAGTTCAAGTTGTAATGACACAATCGAAAAGCTGAATCGTTCTCTACATCTGTTTATCTCGGTTCTATCACGCGAATTTATCTTTACAGGCCCCACCTCATTCGACCCGTCACGCGGGCCAATTTTTGTTGGCAAGTTAGACAAATAAAACGGTATAGATGTAGTAACGGCCTGCAAACTCGTATCTGCCGTCGTAACCTAAGTGATATGTTGAAATCATATACCGGGGAAAAAACACATTCCAGGCTCAATGCGCCATTCGCATAATGTCTCTCTCTTTCACCAACTGGAATTTTTTGGGCTAAAATGTCTCCGCGCTGTTCCACAGTCATGGAACTCATTCGAATGCCTTCCTGGAATTTTTAGGGAAACAATTTTACCATGCAATGCCACAATCATGGAAATCATTTGGAGGCCTTTCTAGTTACATGGTACTTTTTTTTTATTAGTTTAGATAATCAGTTTGGAAATTATTAGTATTAATAATGTTTGTAACTATAGCTAGGTAACCATTCTCGTCCACAACACATACAAATTATATATATATATATATATATATATTTATATAGCTATACATATATACACATACATACACACACACTCACACACACACACACACACACATATATATATATATATATATATATATATATATATATATATATATATATATATATATATATATATATATATTCAATTTTGGATATAATGTGTGTAAAGAAAGACCCACACAGAGAAAAACTTACAAAATTCTAGAAGGGGGAAGGGAGTATTTATAAAGCAAGGACACACTAACACATATATATATAGTATATTATATATATAATATAGTATATCTATATTATATGTATATATATTATGTACTATATAAATATATTACATATATACAATATATATATATATATTATAGTATATATAATAATATTATATATATCATATATCCTGGCTTATAAATACCCGCACCCCCACACCAATTTTCTTAAGTGTCCCATTCCATTCCAAAGAATTTCTAAATGACATCCTCTATAAGCTTTTAATCAAGAAAAATCACCTCAACGTCTAAACATTCCAAAACAATTTATGTAGTCAAATCACTGTTGTTCAAGAATATGACAAATATATAGAACATTTTATCGCCTCTACACCTTTAGACACAAAATAACCATTCAAAGAAGTCCACTAACCAATCGTTCGATAAAGCAGACTGGAGTCCTTTTCACTGGTGACACGCCCAATCAGCAGCTGCCATCCCCCAACCCACCCACCCACCCACCCCTCATTCCCATTCCTGAATATTTGACTATTACAGCTGCTTTCCCCTTGAGGATCTGTGATCAATAAAGCCATTTCGTCCTCAAGACTTCAAGAACCTAAAGTGCGTCCTTTCAGCGTCAGAAGATTTCCCAATGACCTTTCGGGAGTCTTGATGGAAGTCCGGGATTATGTTTGGCTGAGAATTTCGATTCAGTGCGTCCTTTTGATATGGAGGTTTTCAATGGAAGGTCCTTCAGGTATTGAGTATAACAGATCATTAACGTTGTAGACACGTTTACGCTGCGATTTATTCATCATTTTGGGGTCTTTTTCTTTTGCGTCCAGATTTTTACTGAATAAATCAACGTCAAATGTTCATCTTATCTGAAAATGACTCAAAACACGTTTCTCCTTCGACGTTTTACGGCATTCTTAAGGTTTTGGAATATAAACTTGAGGCCAAATGCCAAGCGTTGACACCAACTAGATCATTCAGCGTTAGAAATTATAATGAAACATTTGTTAGAAGAAGGTGGAAACTCTGAAGAAAGAGAATATGATCGGAAGTAGAGTAAAAGGAATGGAAGATGATGCAGCTAGGGACTGAGGGGATGCTGCATGAACCTTAAGTAATGCCTACAGTGCATCGCGAGAGGTGCACAGACGGCACGACCACCCTACGCAAGCATCTTGAGGATATTCAAGGAACTTAACTACTGAAATGCAGAAGGCCTCTCGCTGACTGCTATTACTAATGCTGGTCATCATTGTCTGTGAATAGCTCGAGTCAAGTTAGATTTAATACAAAATTGCTCATTTTAGGGTCTCTGCCATTATTTTTGGCGGACTCGGAATAGTACGTAATACTAATACCTTGAAGTTCCTCGCTGGACGAGTGGTTTTCGCGCTCGGCTGCCAATCCGGTGGTCCGAAGTTCGATTCCCGGCTCGGCCAACGCGGAATCAGAGGAATTTATTTCTGGTGATAGAAATTCATTTCTCGATATAGTGTAGTTCGGATCCCACAATAAGCTGCAGGTCCCGTTGCTAGGTGACCAATTGGTTCCTAGCCACGTAAAAAGATCTAATCCTTCGGGCCAGCCCTAGGAGAGCTGTTAATCAGCTCAGTGGTCTGCTAATACTAAGACATACTTAACTAATACCTGAAGTAGTCTTCTCCATACCGTTCTATGTTGGAAACAATTAGTAAATCTCACTGAAGTTGATCCGCAGTCATAGATTCGGCACAAATAATAACGCACACAACGAGGACAAATCGAAAAGTTAATAGTAAAAGAAATATGTATAGAATAAGAAGATAAGTGAATAAGAATAAAGATAAATATAAAGGAGATTTAAAGTAGTGGTGTGGATGAACATAGAATGGAACAGAACAGAGAACGCACAACAAAAATAAAAATAGTAGTCAACAAATTTTTAAACATTTCAAAAACTAGAAAATAAAATGGAAAATAAAAAATAAAAGAGTGTATGCAATGCGTATGCCAAATAAACGATATACATAAATTGGAAACGAAAAAGTCATACATATAATAAAATACGTTCAAGAAATAAAACTTGACAACAAACAGAAAATAAAGAATAAAAAAATAAACATTTAGAACGAAATCAGATCCGCGCAAAGAAAAAAAAAAAATAGAGGAAAAAACAGGACTAACTGAGAAACGAAAAAAAAAAACAAAAAACAATAACATATTTGAAACAAAAATCTGATCGTACAACAAAAATAAAAAAGGAGAAAAAAAATAGGAATAACATAGCGAAACTTTAAAGGAGAAGTCACGGCAACCTCATTTGAACTGCGGTAGAGCCGATGTCTTTATCATGTAAATAGCGGCTTCTACGAAAAAGAAAATAGAAAAAACTTTCTGTACAAACTTTTTTTTTTTTGTTTTTTTTGCCTGAGACCAGCGCCAATCCGCTGAGGATGAGCACACATCACTCCCTCCCCCACCTAACCCCTATAAAAACCCCCTTCCCACAACTCGTTGATGCCTGCCTTAAGATAAACAAGAAGTTCTAGACGTGCTGTGTGCGGTTGCAATTCGAAAATGATGATGTGTCTATATGTATTCTTGCACATACATTTATGTATATATATATATATATATATATATATATATATATATATATATATATATATATATATATATATACACAAATATATATATATATATATATATATATATATATATATATAATATATATATATATATATATATATATATATATTACACACAAATGGATGAATGTATGCATGTATGTATCTACGTATGTGTTTTTGCATATGTGCCACATACACTTTGAAACGCATTGGGCAATTTCAACCAAACTTGGTATACATATGACTTACCATCTGGAAAAGAATACTGTTGGGCGGGGGGGGGGGAGGGGGGGGGAATACATAACTGGTACCAAATGGGGGTGGTGGGAAGGAGTGGGAAAGAGGTGGGAAAGGGGTGAAATGTACAAATAACTGAAAACGACAGATAGCAGTGTCTAATCCATAGTTTTTTTGTGGTCGTCTTGAAGATGAATATGATGAACTTCAGATGCCCTATAAGTCCAAGTTTCGACCCCCTCCCAATAGAAAGGGGTTGCTCAGCAAGGGGCGGTAGGAAGTGGGATGACGTTACCAAAAATTCCCACGAAGTATAAATGCTCCAATGAATAGCACAGCAAGATTGATGTAGAATGCTTTTTCGCTTGGGAATTTGAGCCCGGAGCCAAAGCACACTGTTCAAGCACAGGCGAAAGCAAACTTGAGGCCTGTCCACACTAAGAAACATTGTTTGGAAACAAAGTTTGCAAACAGTTTCTTGGGAACTGCTTACAAACAGTTTGCAAACAGCCTTGAAACTATATGCAAGTAAGGTTTCCTGTCCAGACCTCAGTTGTTGTCAGGATGCCACGCCATACCATTTTTTGCAAACATACTACTGTGGCAACCTCTGGCACGGCGTTAAAACCCGTAAGTTTCATGCCTTTTATATATGCAAAATATGGGTTATGCAATGCATAATGGATCGAATTCTTGCATATACTACAGTGCCTCTTGAATATGCAAAATATTTTATACCAGTGTGGCAGGGGGACCCTACGGGCTGCTTTATGAGCAAGAGCCCGTGCTGGCATAAGGCCAGCTTAATCTCCAACAACAAGACAGGGACCAAGACATCGAAGGGCACCGTCAGGAGTTGCTGCATTTCAAAGTCGTGCGATTTGGAGATTGGAAGCTTCCTGTCTATAGTGAAGGAGTGATTGGATTGTGGATGTCACCAACAATGAGCAGAGAAATGGCTGGATTTCGGACTTCAAGAAATCGCTGGCTTTCCATCAGTGGCAGAGGAATGATCTGGAAGTTCTTAACTGACTGAAGATTTCACCTCTCTTGGCTAGCTGATGGGGCAGAGAATGGGGAAGGGCCCACCCATGGTAAAAATAAACCTCCATTTCTAAGATGCTCCGTTGGCGAGGATGCCCCATGGGTGAGATCAATTCTGATCGGCAAAGGCCCAATATATGATTATATATATATATATATATATATATATATATATATATATATATATATATATATATATATATATATTATAGAATATATATATATAATATATATAATATAATAATATATATATATATATTCCAGTACATATATATGTATATATATAACTAGATATTATAATATATATATATAATAATATTATATTACAAATAATACATATGTTACAGGGAATATGGTGAAATCCTGGGATTTCACGAAATTCCTAAGTATATGTGAAATACCCAATTCGCTTATGGAAATTTGATCCCTGAGGACTAGTACTGAACATGGTGAAATAGGTGATTCATCTACACTGTTTTGCCGTGTTTGGACTGGTCCCTTGGGGGTCAAATGTGTTTTACCGTGTTTAATACTAGCCCCTGGGGCAATCAAATGCACTTAGAGACATTTGATCCTC
>NC_061090.1:20554232-20564232 GCF_015104395.2 Macrobrachium nipponense | reverse complement strand
ATATATATATATATATATATATATATATTATATATATATATATACATATAAGAGAGAGAGAGAGGTTACAATACCGACCACCTTTGTCAGCTGAGAAAATCCACGAAACACCTCAATAACAAGAAGAAAGGTTAGCGAGAATATCAAAACTCATAAAACAAAAATGAAAATCACGTCTTCAGGAAGAAGAAAAAGAAAAAAAGCCAAACAGAATTTGTTTGTGAAGAAAAAAGCGATTGCCATTAAACAAGAAACAATGCAGAGAAAGGATTAATCAACTGCAGGTATAAACTTGAGAATTCGTTTTAAAAATGAAGTTTAGCAAAATTGGACATAGAGAGAGAGAGAGAGAGAGAGAGAGAGAGAGAGAGAGAATGTTTACTTTGACGCTAGACTGGCATTACAAGAGCCGTGGTCATCGGAGAGAGAGAATAAAACGGCATCTATTCTTGAGGTAATAAAATGAAACGGCGAACGAGAGAGAGAGAGAGAGAATACACTTATCTATTCTACACATGTTAAATCATTCCATTCTCCCTTCCTCTTATCCAGCCCCAAGGAAAAGAAAGCAAAAGGAAGAAAACAAAAAGAAAACAAAATAAATCGGCGTCACTCTGCGTCAGCTTCACATGGGCTTAGAAATTGGACGAAATTCTCTCCCGCCCCCCCCCCCTTTTTTATTTTTTTCTTCCCTAGCCGGGGAAATAAAGAAGGCCAAGCTGCCAGTTATTAAAAATCGTAGTACACTCCCTAGGTGCCTGTAATAGCCAAGAGTCCCCCAGACCATTTGAGCGAATTATTCGGTGACACTCGTCGATTATCGCAAGAGTAAAACATAATAAAAGCATGAGCGACCCGAGCGATGACTTCTGCAACGCTCGTTCCATTTAGTCCGGGTTTCCAGGCAGCTTTTAACGTATCGCTAGATAACGAGGTAGGCCGTTTTCTTTTTTGAATCTTTCTCTCTCTCTCTTTTTATCGAAAACGCAACAAAACAGAAACAATTCAATCGCCAAGTTTTAAAGATGGAGCCCCGAGGTCAAAGAGAGAATCCCAGAACCAAAAACAAACGAACGGATGATACAATTGAAAACACGGCCTGAAAAGCAGCGGGAAAAAAAGCGCGCGCAAAACTTCCCTTCTTTTTCCCGCCTTCGAAACCCCGCCGCCGACCTGACGTCACCGGGTGGAAACCCAATCAAAAGAAAGCGCAGAGATGTCCTCGAATGTGATTGGGCGGCAGCGGAGCATGCTTCATTGGCCTACTAAGTAGCCATATGGCACCCTCGCTATGAAAGGGGGACTAGCGGGGTGAGAGGAGGTGAGGGAGGGATGGGGGTTGACCAGACTGCCCGACTTTATTGAAAACATCAACATACCGTAATTTGTGGAATGGTTAGAAAAGGGAAGGGGGCGAAGAGAGCAGAGGATTAAGGGAAGGGGGAGTGGAATGGAAGAAGTGGGGGGGGGGGGGTGGGGGGGGGGGGGGGGGGGGAACTGTTTTAACAAAAGCATTGAGCTACATCAAAGGCTGAAGTATGTCTCTGGACACGAGAGGAAGAGAGGGAAAAATGTCAAGAAGTATCCCTGGACCTCAGATCAGCTGTAAAATGTCAGACGCGAGTCTGATGGACACACGTAGACAGTGACGGAGAAAGGAGAGTTAAAAAATGATTAAGTTGATGCTTGGGGATCGCGAAAGGAGACGGAGAGAGAGAGAGAGAGAGAGAGAGAGAGAGAGAGAGAGAGAGACGAGAGATGAAATATGGCAGAAATGTCTCAAAATCATGGAGAAGATGAGAGAGAGGAGAGAGAGAGAGAGAGAGAGAGAGAGAGAGAGGTTGATTGAAATATCGCTGAAATGCCTTGAAAACCTGATGATGACGAATGATGAGAGAGAGAAAGAGAAAAAGGTAGATTGAAATTATATATATATATATATATATATATATATATATATATATATATATATATATATATATATACATACGCAAATTTACAAATATCAATCAACGTCGAATTCACTGTAACTTGGGCATAACTTACATTCAAAGGTAATTATAATTGATAAGGGATTCACCAAGGAAATTGTAAGTCATAAGTGGAAACAAATACCCGAGGTATAGAGAATTCTATATTAAAAGATATTTGTTCCACTTATGACTTACAATTTCCTTGGGGTATAAGTTATTCCTAAAGAATAGTGAATTGAATATTGAACGATATTTGTGGCTTAATATATATATATATATATATATATATATATATATATATATATATATATATATATATATATATATATGAATATTAAGCACAAATATCGTTCAATATTCAATTCACTATTCTTTAGGAATAACTTATACCCCAAGGAAATTGTAAGTCATAAGTGGAAACAAATATCTTTTAATATAGAATTCTCTATACCTCGGGTATTTGTTTCCACTTATGACTTACAATTTTTCCTTGGTGAATCCCTTATCAATTATAATTACCATTTGAATGTAAGTTATGCCCAAGTTACAGTGAATTCGACGTTGATTGATATTTGTAAATTTGCGTATGTATATATATATATATATATATATATATATTATATATATATATATATAGATTTCAATCTACCTTTTTCTCTTTCTCAATCGCCAAGCTTTTAAAGATATATATATATATAATATATATATATATATATATATATATAGTATATATATATAAAGTCACGCTTGTTTACATGAAAAAATCAATGTATGGTGTCACCTCGTAATGGAAATGATTATATCAAAGTTAAGTTCCGTAATCTATCCCAACTGTTTAATGATCTTATCAATGTTACTGAGCGCATCACTATCCTATGCTGACTAGAATGATGTCACTATCCTATGCTGATTAGAATGACGTCACAACGGTTATCGTGAGTATCTAAGCCTACTATGTAATCAGAATGACGTTATCGAAATCAACTTGCATGCCATTTCTTACCTAAAATGAGGTTCTCGGTGTTGTTTTGCTCAGCCTAATTAGAAACAAGTTGACAATTTCACTCCTCATATCCTAAATCTTAGTATTTATTTCTATTGGAATGACAGTAGCAAAGGGTATAATTAAATCTTTGATACCGTCATTAAGCCTCCAATTGGGTGGGATAATTTGACAGGAGCATTTGCAGTCTAAAACTAAATCAGAAAATAGAAGAACACCAAAACGAACTCGTATGTATAGAGCTAATACGACCGCTAACCCGCCCGGGTGATGTTTTGATCAATCTAAAACTTATAAGATATTTCATAATGGCAAACTTCCACTGGCTTCTCTTTGGTTTCTTGCCTTGAATTAGTTATCTGTTTACTGAAATATTGAGTGTATGAGAATATCCGGTGGCTCTCAATAGTTCTTTGGTTAAAAAAAAAATACCAAATGGGTCTGCTCCGTATTTTCATATTTTTACATTTACTGCTCTTAACTGTTTCTTTCCTTTCTTTACTTCGAGAACCAGTCTCCTTCATTTATGCGGGAAACTGGTTCTGTTCGACATCATTTGTAAACTGAAGCACAACAAGTTTTGACCTTCGTGCTTCCACAGGTAGCCTACAAAGTGGAGGTCATGAACTCAAGGATTAATCTGTGGATCTTTCTGCCCACATCTGCGTTTCTCGATCACTTAGTCTCTCTCTTGTCAAGATGTAGCTTAGACATCACAATCGTTGGCATTGTTCGACCTGAATAAAAGAGTAAACCTTCGGCTGATAAAATTCCTTCTCAGCTTCCATTTGTTTAGCTCAATTTGATGAGAACAGTGTATTGATTATTGTTTGTTTATATGTTTTAAAGTTGCGTGGAACCAGTGGTTATTCAGCAACGGGGCCAAAGGCTTTACATGACTTCCGAACCACGTCGAGAGTGAACTTCTATCACCAGAAATACACATCTCTCACACCTCAGTGGAATGCCCGAGAATCGAACTCGGGCATTCCACTGAGGTGTGAGAGATGTGATTCCTTTTACTAATAACTCATACGTTATTCAAGTCAGCTCGTTAACAATGTTCCTACAGTGAACATAGCTAATTTTAAGCAGCCTGACGACCAATTCTTCATCAGATTATCTATACTTTCTTTTGTCTTCATTTATTAATTTAATTCATTTTTCAACATGCAAGTTCGCCAATCCCCTGGAAAGGGGAGTCCTTGAACACTTTCCTTAGAGAGGAATCATGAAAGTCTCCGTCTCTTAGCAATACATCTGTCATCTTCAACGTTTCCTTGTATCCTTAAGTCTGTCATCAATTAAGAATATATACAGTATATAGGCTACTCAACAATTAACTTTTCTAAGAGGAGTATCTTTGTTATATCTTTACCTTCTTCTATGTTTCTTTAGTCTTATTACGTTTGTCATCCATTAAGAATGAATAAAGAATATATATCAGGAACATCTTTTATAGGTAGCAGTAGCATATATACCTGATTCAGGGAGCCACGCCCATCCACAGAACCTTCGCGTCAAACGTATACACAGCATTCCATAACCTTAGCTCTCGGCCGCCCCACCCCTACCCCCCCACCAAACAACACCCCTCCCCGGTATAAAACATCTTACCAACCCTGGAAAAGCCCGGGAGAGCAAAACGCAGAGTATTTCCAGGGGCGGCGCTTCCCCGCCGAAGTCATTTGTGCACTTGATCGGTTTATAAATACTTTCCACGGCTTCCGCGTCTAATGCAGCGACGGCGCGCTATCGCCAGCGATACCCAGGAATGCAAGAAGAACCCGCCAGGCTAAATGACGCCCGATCCCGACGGTAGTTGGACGATGGGAGACCGGAGGGGGGTGTAGATGGGGGGGCGGGGGGGGTGAAAAGAGGAAGTGGGGAGAACCGCTCCGCCGTGAACATTCCCCGACACAATATTTTTCCGGTTCTTTTGGTTTTATTTTATTTTCTTTTTTTTCGGGGCAACAAATGGCTGAATGATCCTAAAGGATATGTTATATGATATATGCGCTATTTGGGAAAAGGTTCACATCCGAAATCCGTGAATAAAAAAAAGAGCGGGGGGTGGGGGGGGGGTGAAATATAAGAACAGAATCTAAACGACGACAGTTCCTATCGAACTCCAAATGGAAGAGATTTGACGGGGCTGAAAGGAGAGAAGGAAAAAAATTAAAATTCGGAATGACCGAAAAAGAAAAAATATGTTAGAGGAAATAAATGAAAGATTGAGATCAAAGATTGAGAGCGGGGAGTGTCTGTCGTTGCGTCCGTTCGTTTGTGTCCGTTTTCTATGTACGTATATTATTTTTCGCGTGTGTATTTCAAAGGAGTATATGGTCTTTCAACAGGTATGTGTATTCGTGTATACATGAACGCTTGACATATAACAGGAGATACATAAGGACATACACAGAGCATACATATTTGTGTGCATGTGCTGCAACTATATATATATATATATATATATAATATATATTATATATATATATATATATATATATATATATATAATTATTCGAGCTACAAATGTCCTTTAATATCTAATTCGCACTATCCACCTCTGAATTTATATATTTTCATATTATAATAACCGAACGAGGAATTTTTTGTTTTTTTTTGTTGATAATAATTTCGTTCTCTCGTGGGTTCGAACTACCGCCCAGCGGACAGAGAAGAAATCGATAACGTCAATGACATCCTTGATTACTTTCTCTTTCCGATGGGGCGGTGGTTCGAACCCACGAGTGTACGAAATTATTATTAACTAAAAAATTCCCCTTCGGTTTACATATATGAAAATATATCAATTCCGAGGTAGATAGAGCGAATTAGATATTAAGGGACATTCGCAGCTCGAATAATTTGTATGAATCACGGTGATGTGATAATTATTCATATATATATTATATATATATATATATATATATATATATATATATATACATATATGTACACACACGAGCAAAATTCCATTCAAAGAGAAGAGAGAGAGAGAAAAAAAAGATTGGCCGTCGGATTAGCCAATCCAAAAAAGGAGATCATACAAAAAGAGCTTTTCCAATTAATCTTACCGGCAATTAGTCCCCACATCAGGCGGAAGAGGATTAACGAAGGATTAACGGAGATTTTTCAGCAAAAAAATGAAATCTCTAGATAACGCGGATTAGGTAAATTAAGTAGGTTAATTATGAAAAGCAAACGACAGCTTTCATTTCAGTCTGCAGTACTACGTCGTGTGTGTGTGTGTGTGTGTGGGGGGGGGGGGCCGCTCCAATCCCCAATCGCCTCAGTCCAATCCCTTACACGCAATTTGCAATTCCAGTCAGGTCTTAAACCAAAGGGAATTTCTGTCCAATCCTAATCTCGTTCCCAATCAAAATCAACCGTGACCCATTTTTAGTCTCCGCCCAATCCACGGTCTGGTCTCCGTCCAATCCACAATTTATTTTCCGTCCAATCCACGGTCTGGTATCTGTCCAATCCGTGGTGTTGTCCGTCCAATCCAGGGTGTGGTCTCCCTCCAATCCACAATCTGCGGGACGTCTCGTCCGCGGCTTGTTCTTCGTCCAATCCACAATCAGCTGGCCGCCCAATCCACAATTCGTTGCCAGTCCAGTCCCCAGTCTCATCTCCGTCCAATCTATGATGTTGTCCGTCCAGTAAACGATCTCATCACCGTCCAATCCACAATCTGTTTTCCTTTCAATCCAACCAATCCACTGATGCATACCCATCCAATCCTCAGTGGGGCAGCCATCCAATCGCCAGTGAGGCTGCAAATGAACTACACTCAATCCGTCTCTCCAATCCGCAGGGGGGCCTCCATACAGTCCCAATCAAAGCCCAATCCAATCCTAACTGGGCTCTTGCCTAAGCCTCCGTCCAATTATTGATTAGACACTCTCCAATTCCCGGTTGGGTATCTTCCAAATCAGATTGGGTTTGTGCCCAATTCTGTAAGTTTCATTTAAACCGTCCAATCCCAATCACGCCCATGTCTAATTTTCCGTCTAATTCACAATCTAGTCTAAATCTGCTTTAAATTTTCAACCCAGTCACCAAATATTTTTCGTCCAATCCTCGCCCGTCTAATCCCAATCGTGTCCCTCCCTTCAATCACAACTGGGCCTGCATCCAAATCCCCAATCAACGACTGGACGCCTCTTTCGAATCCCACCCCAAGTTACTATGTTGCGCAAACAACATATCACATTTATATGCAAGGACACAATGATATCAAATGCCTACAAACATACAATGTATGGGTAGTTACGTGCATCATCGACATACACATAAGCATACGCACATATAAGGCTGTGTAAATACAAACATACACAAACATACACACACATCACATACATACATACATACATATATATGTATGTATACTTTTATGTGTACGTGTATTTGCATACACTTTTTTGTAATGCATTTGTAAATACATACACACAAATGTATAAATACAGCTTATAAGCTGTTGATGCATTCTTCTATATTAATGGTACGAGAAAGAGAGAGAGAGAGAGAGAGAGAGAGAGAGAACAAGAAATCCTATACACAAAAAAAAGAAAAAAAATACGTGCAATGGAATTTTTCTTTTGAATTTCGCATTTATATTTTTTGCAGGGCGGGTGATAACAAACCGTTGTTATTTTTGAGTGAAATGTTTTTGTTATGGTTGGGTATCCATTAACAATGGGAGCCACCTTTTTTTCCTTTATTTTTTACTTTTTTTTCTTTTTTTGTCCGGTTGAGATATATATATATATGCGAAATTTGGTGTGTATATGAATTGTGGAATCGCAAAACATGGACCACGGTGCGAAAGTGGCTGTATTTCCGCCCAGCTCCGACTGCTTTTTAAATGCTGCTATGAACCCTTTCCCCCATCTCCTCTCTCTCTCTCTCTCTCTCTCTCCTCTCTCTCTCTGCTTTTTCCTGTTCCCTCCCACGCTTTCATTGACACTCCCTTACCCTCATTTTTTCACATACGTTCCACGGCCTCTTTCCCTCACGATGTTCTCATTCCTGTCTCTTCCTATGCCCTGTTTTCTATTTCTCTGCCTCATTCCCTCCTTCTGTGCCTTCCCTCTTTTCATTTTTCTTCCTCCTTCCTTCCTATCCCCCGTTCACTTTCACTATCCCTGTTCTCCTTCTTGCCGCTCCTTTCCAGTCCCCACATTCATCTCCTTCAAGTTCCTTCTTCCCTCCTTCTCTCCTTCCTTTCCTCTGTCCTTATTCTCTTTCCCTCTCTTTACTCCTCTCAACCCATACCACTCCTACTCCCTCACCCATCCCCTACCTCTCCTTAAAACCTCACAACCTCACTGCAACCCATTCCTTCTCCCCCACCCCTTACCCTTCGCCTTCCCCCCTAGTTCTCCCGTACCCCCTGACCCCCAAAATGACCCAGTGGAGAGGTAGAGGTGGGGTAGTGGTGTTGGCGGGGTGGGGGGGGGGCGGGAAGACGGGGTAGGGGGTAGTCAGTTGAATTCAAGCAAGATTTCATAATAAAGAGCAACTCTTCACTGGCAAATGGATTCAGCTTTATGCCCAAATACAAAAGCGAATACAGACATTCCGGTATAAATGCCTCCCTCTGCATTGGGCGGTGACCTGGTTACAGTTTCCATGTATGTATGCATGTATGTAAGTATGTATTTGTATGGATATTCTTCGTGTGTGTTTTGAGTGCTCTACACAAATGTTAAGTATTCAAATATGTAGGCTATGTCTGATTGTGAGTTTATAATTAAGTGAATTTACTGTATATATTCATGTGTAGGCACTTTCTTTATACATGTGTGAACATTCTGTAGCATAACATCTGTGAACGTATGTTTGCGGCAATCATATATATATATATATATATATATATATATATATATATATATATATATATATATGTGTGTGTGTGTGTGTGTGTGTATGATCTATATATATACATATATATATATATATATATATATTATATATATATATATATATATATATATATATATATATATATACATATATACATATATTACTATATACATATACATATGTGGGGTGTGTGTATAATACATATTCATATACACACACACGCATATGTATACGTGTATATATGTATGTATATATACATGTACATGCTTGTGCGTATTCTTCAGCACACCAAAAGTACACATACACTTAATTAAGGCTAGAGTATGTGTGCACATAACACATATATGTGCATCATTAATTATATACAGACACGTGTAAATACATGGATATGTATGCGTTGTACGGATCGCGAACTGTTAACATATTAGAGTGTATAACAACGTATTTTTGAGAAGGAAAAAAGTTATACAATGTAATATATAAATATGCGTTGATGTCCAACTCGGCAATGTACATATATACAGTAGTATATACATGCATTGGGATTTCAGCAACTGTACAGGTGTGCATGAGATGGAACAACTAAACATGTACATAATTGAGTTTGTTCCATTAACTGAAACTATACATGCGCGCTCACATACAAAATATATATATATCTATATATATATATATATATATATATATATATATATATATATATATATGTGTGTGTGTGTGTGTGTGTGTGTGTGTGTGTGTGTGTGTGTGTGTGAAAATGAGAAGTGCTTTCATGAAGAGCTTGTTGCATATATTTAAATAAATAAATATCATCATTCATACGCAATTCATTTAACCAATTTAAATACATATAACTAGTATGCTTTCCAATTAAAGGGACTGAAAAATGTGTAAGTGTTTTTAAAATCAATAAAAATAAATGTACACTAACATGCGTCAGCTTATCTATATCAATCAAAGAAATATAAACGTGCATATATGCGTTCGTTTACGAAATAGAAATATATACACATTTATGCTTGTTTAATCCAAAAATAAACAATAACAGAATAACTTACATGCGCGATTGTTTAAGTACTTAAAACCAATATACAATTGTAAGTGCATGCGCTTGTTAAATCATTGAAGATATAAATAAGCATGTGTAGAA
>NC_061090.1:20521732-20546732 GCF_015104395.2 Macrobrachium nipponense | reverse complement strand
CTCCCGAAGAAATCAGCATCATTCAGGTATTGCATCGTTGAATTATTAATTGCTGTCTTTTAGTTTGTTCGGTAGCTTCACAAGAAATTATACAGAACGGAAAACAACTGCATTTTATAGCAGTAAACCAAACACAAATCTTGTACAGTAAGCGTATAAAACAGACTGACAAGTAATGAGGTACCGGTAGAATGAGTATAAATCGGTACTTCAGGCAGATATGGGTGCAACAAGCACTTCAGGCAGATATGGGTGTAACAAGCACTTCGGGCAGATATGGGTGTACAAGCATCAGCAGATATGGGTGTAACAAGCTTCAGGCATGTTTTGTAACAAGCACTTCAGGCATATAACAAGCATTCGGCAGATATGGGTGTACAAGCACTTCAGGCAGATATGGGGTAACAAGCACTTCAGGCAGATATGTAACAAGCATTCGGGCGATAGGGTAACAAGCACTTCAGGCAGATATGGGTGTAACAAGCACTTCGGGCAGATATGGGTGTAACAAGCACTTCAGGCAGATATGGGTGTAACAAGCACTTCAGGCAGATATGGGTGTAACAAGCACTTCGGGCAGATATGGGTGTAACAAGCACTTCAGGCAGATATGGGTGTAACAAGCACTGACGGGCAGCTATATGGGGTGTAACAAGCACTTTCAGGCCAGATATGGGTTGCAACAAGCACTTTAGGCAGGCAGATATGGGTGTGGGTGTAACAAAGCACTTCAGGCAGATATGGGTGTAAAAACAAACGAGCAACTTCAGGCAGATATGGGTGAACAACAGCACTTCAGGCAGATATGGTGCAACAAGCACTTCAGGCAGATATGGGGCAAACAAGCATTCAGGGCAATATGGGTGCAACAAGCACTTCAGGCAGATATGGGTGCAACAAGCACTTCAGGCAGATATGGGTGTAACAAGCACTTCAGGCAGATATGGGTGCAACAAGCACTTCAGGCAGATATGGGTGTAACAAGCATACGTATATTTGTACGAGTGCCGTAAGCAGGGGCTGCAGCAGTAAACAGAAACTTAGTTACTAAGCAGAAACTGCTCAAAACTGGTGATGTAAATTATCAAATAATTTACACTTAAGCAGAAAAATTAGGGTGAAACGAGTCGACACTGGCAGTGATATCAGCAGAAACTAGCAGGCAAGCAGGGACCGAAACACCCAAGAATCAAATAGCTCCTACAAGCAAGCAGAGACTGAAACGAGCAGACTGTTATTAGCAGGAATTAGCAGGCAAGCAGGAACCGAAACAGCTAGAACAAAACAGTTCCTACAAGCAAGCAGAGACCATTAATGATATGCAGAGAGACTAGCAGGCAAGCAGGAACCGAAACAGCCAGAACAAAGCAGCTCCTACAAGCAAGCAGAGACAGTTAATGATATTAGCAGAGTCTAGAAGGCAAGCAGGAACCGTAACAGCTAAAACACAACAGCTCCTACATGCAAACAGAGACAATTAATGATGTGAGCAAAGACTAGTAAGCAAGCAGGAACCGAAACAGCAAGATCACAATAGCTCCTACAAGCAAGCACGAGACAATGATATGAGCAGAGACTAGCAGGGCAAGCAGGAACCGAAACAGCCAGAACAAAACAGCTCCTACAAGCAAGCAGAGACAGTTAATGATATTAGCAGAGTCTAGCAGGCAAGCAGGAACCGAAACAGCTAGAAGACAACAGCTCCTACAAGCAAGCAGAGACAATTAATGATGTGAGCAGAGACTAACAAGCATGCAGGAACCGAAACAGCCAGAACAAAATAGCTCCTACAAGCAAGAGGAGACCTGAAAGAGCAGACACAGTTAATGATATGAGCAGAGACTAGCAGGCAAGCAGGAACCGAAACAGCTAGAACACAACAGCTCCTACAAGCAAGCAGAGACAGTTAATGATATGAGCAGAGACTAGCAGGCAAGCAGGAACCGAAACAGCTAAGAACGCAATAGCTCCTACGAGCAAGCAGAGGCTGCTAAGAGAAGCAGAAACTGCTCAAGATAGCAGAACCCTAGATGAGTGCCACCGTGGCGGCGGCATTAGGCATGCATTGCGCAAAACACACACATACATTACACATGACGCCATTACGGATGTCATCCGCGCTCGTACGTATGAATCCCAGGAATATGATAATATGCCCAATCTAGATTATCATATTGATATGAGCGACCGTCAGCAGTATGCCGGGAATATGACTACACCTTCCATAGAGTGTTCGAGTTCCACCCATCTTGAGTTTATGCTAATTCCGGGGCTCATTCCACGCCATTCCTACTCTGCCACCTCGCCATTCGACGTTTAATGGAGGGAGGAGGAGGAGGAGGAGGAGGAGGAGGAGGAAGAAGAAGAAGAAGAAGAAGAAGAAGAGAGGAGGAGGAGGAGGGGAGGAGGAGGAGGAGGAGGAAGGGGAGAAAAAAAGAGGAGAAGAGGAAAACAAAGAGGAATAGGAGGAGGAGGAGGAGGAGGAAGAAGGAAGGGAAAGGGGAGGAAGAAAATGGAAGAGGAGAAGAGAAGAATGAGGAGGAGGAGGAGGAGAAAGAGGAGAGAGAGCAAAAAGGGAAAGAGGAAAGGAAGAGGATGAAGAGGTGAATAAGAAAGTAAAAAGAAAGAGAAAATGGGATGAGCAACCGAAAACAGAATGGGAAGAATGAGGGAAGGAAGGAGGACGAGAGAGAGAGAGAGAGAGAGAGAGAGAGAGAGAGAGAATCTTAAAAGCAAAACTACCTCACGATTATCGAAAGAAACAGAGAACTGACAAACCCAGCCACATCCATGACCTATGAAACCCCAACCATCCCAGACGCAGCAGAGGTCAGCAGTCAACGGACAAACAACAACAAGCAACCAGTAAACAAACAAACAAGAAGCAGCGTCGTCGTGGCAGGCATCACATTACATCCCGACGGACACAGACGGACCATATCGCACACGCATTCGGAGATCTCCCGCCGGAGGTCATTACGGCAGTTCCTCCTCCTCCACCTCCTCCTCCTCCGTTGTAGGACTTCCTCAAACGCCTCCTCCTCCTCCTCCTCCTCCTCCTCCTTCTCAATCAAACGATATACGCTCCTTCCATGGTGAAGGATAAGTTATCCACTGACGCGATATCTGAGCCTGTGAGGTACCATTGATATGCTATCCAGTCCCTATACTATCACACCCACTACACATCCCACCCCTCCCCCCCCAAAAACCCGCCCAGGGCCACGAAGTGGTAAAATGGTAATTTGAGTGCATGAGGGATTATGAAAACAGACGTCTGGGGAAGTGGTTTGGTTATGCGCTATCAGCGCTATGTGCTATCTGTGAAATGCTGTCAACTCCCCGTGCTATCCTTAGCATGATGTCGCCTTTCTACCCCTCTTCCCCTGCCCTCAACCACGCACGACCCCTCCCCCCAACGTAAAAAAGGAAACTCAGTAATTTGGCGAATGAAGAATTGACATGTTATCAACTCCCCCGTGGTATCCTAAGCATGATGTCGCCTTTCTACCCCTCTTCCCCTCCCTTAACCACCCACAACTACACCTCCCCGGGGACCAAGAAGCGGTAAAATGGTAACTTTGGTAAATGTAACTTTGGCAAATGAGGACTTACGAAAAAAAAGATGTGTAGGAAAGGAGTGAAAGGGATTTGGTCATTGCTATCCACGACATGTAATCACCTCCCCGAGCTATCCTTAGCATGCTGTGTCACCTTTCAACCCTTCGATGCCACCCCCCCCCCACCCCCCCCACCCCCCAATATCTCCTCCCTCCCGGGAACCCCCCACCCCCACCCCTCCCCAAACGTCAAAAAAGGAAACTCAAGCAACTGACGAAAACCGGAAACTGGCGTTTGAGGAAAAGGGGTCTTCCTAAGCCCACCACTTCCGAAGGTATCATTAGCCGCCCTCGAGGAATCGAGGAAGGCTCCGGCCGCCACCCGACACTCCCTCAGACGTTCCCTCCGAAGGACGAAGGGCTTCGCTGTCCTTCGTAAGGGTTCGTGACATATGCCCCGTCATAAACCCCTCCGATTCCCGTCTCGGTGGAACTTCGCGCCGCCGTCTGGACGCTCCAAAGGGCTTCTTCTTCTGCTTTCACGCAGGAGCTTCTATTCAATTTCAGTTTTTTCTTGCTTTCTGTTTTGCTTCTTTATTTCAAATTTTCCTTTCTTATTATTTTAATTCACGGGTTCTTTTATTTTCTGACTGATTCACTAGTGCACCCATGTTGTCAATGATAAGAGCATTAACGTTCCTTTTATTTTCTTGTTAATTCACTAACACACACCCCTGCTGTCAAGAATGACGGTAGTATAAAGAGGGTAGGGTCCTAAAGGCAAGTCCTCCCCTGGGGACATTACGTACTGTTTGTGAAGTTTAGACCAAAATACCTTCATTCTGAGATATATATATATATATATATATATATATATATATTATATATATATATATAATATACATATATTTCTGTCTGGATCTTGATATATATTATATATATATATATATATATATATACATATATATATATATATATATATATATATATATATATAAAGATGAGAGAGAGAGAGAGAGAGAGAGAGAGAGGAGAGAGAGAAGAGAGAGAGAGAGAGAGGAGAAACTGACGAAAGACAGACTGGAAAACGGCAATTCTGAACGTAGAGGGCACCGCCTATAGACTATCGATGCTACAGAAAGATAATAATCTGTGAGCATTTTTATGTTCATCCACCTTTCGCTAATCCCATAAACCTACTCATTTACTTTTGAGATTCTAACATTCGCTTAAAAACAAATCAAAACTACGGCCACCTCCTATCATGAAGATTCCAACTTGGTCTTATTACGAAATAGAGAAAAGTTTGCATTTTACCCGGCAAAATGGACGAAATGTTCACCTCTCTCATCATGCTCAGTCACGAAAAAAAGAATCAGAAATTCCTCATACACAATATCTGAGTCACAGCCAAACATACCGATCATTGTGTAATAAAAATCCACAAGTATATATTGAATTGCATTGCTGTGTAAAAGACAAAAGCTGTCTTTCACGAGATTGTGAATTTCTTAGAGTACCCATCATTTACATGGGCTTAACTTCAAAGTAAAGGTAATATATATATATACTTAAAGAGAACATGACGTCATTTTGGCGACATATGAACAAACCATTGTCACGAGACCCCTTGCGGGGGGGGGGGGGGGGGGTCGCAAAGAAAGCACAAGACGAGGACACCCGCCTCCCCCCCCCCAACCAAAAACCACCCAAGGGGATTGGTTGGAGGAATCGAAAAAGAGGGTAGGGGGGTGGGGGGGCTGGGGGCAGGGGCGATGGGGGGGTGGGGCACCATCTAACTCTAAGGGGGACCAAGGAGGTAGGGCTATAAGGATCTCCTATGACACGAACCGGCGGTGTAAGATGACCGAGATCCTTACAAATGGAAGTGGAAGGACGCGACCATATGGTTAATTCCGAGGGTTCCAGGTGCACTTGCGGCTTGGCGCGACGGGGTGCTCGTGAGGGTGGGGGGGGAAGGGGGAGGGAAGGTAGAAGGGGGAGGACGGAGGGGAGGGGAAGGGGGTAGGAGGAGCGAGGGGAGGAAGGAGCTTGGAGGATACAGAAGAGGAATCGTAGGACGTATAAAAAAAAAAATAACTGGATCGATATGAAACAGGATACTTCGAAAATTGAGTACTGGAGAGTATGGCAGAGATGGGTAAAAGGCTGGGAACTTTCCTTGATGGGTACATTCTGTGACTATGATTTATATATATATATATATATATATATATATATATATATATATATATATATATATATATATATATATATATATATGAAATATAAACATATATACATTATATTATATTTATCTATATTATATAGATTTGCAGTTATATATATATATATATATATATATATATATATATATATATTATATAGTTATATATATCTATATATATGTATATGAAATATAAACATCTATACATTATATATATTTATCTGATTATATATATATATATATATATATATATATATATATATATATTATATATATATATATATATGAATAATTTGCATCCTTACATATTTTATTATTATCATTATTATTATTATTATTATTATTATTATTATTATTATAATTATCATTATTATTATTATTATTATCATTAATAATAATAATAAGTAATAATAATAATAATAATAATAATAATAATAATATATTATTATTATTATTATTATTACCAAAATATCCTCTAGGAGGACCCTCATCCACACACCCAACTCCACCACCTTGCTCCATCTTGCCCGAGACATCCTTCACACCGACATCCTTCACCCTCAGGAATTGTTTGGGTCCTAGGAGCCTTTGAACGCCGCCTCTCCCTATAAATTGACTGACTGGTACTGGTCGTCAACGAATCACAAGGCTGCCGTGGCGGTAGCCAACCGGAAAGCATCAATTAATTCCAGCCTCTCTGCCCCGACCCCGAATTTATATGTTATTTGGCCTCGCGCTCGGTTTGACAGGGGGTTGACCTGTGATACCAAAGGCTGGGTCTCTCTCTCTCTCTCTCTCTCTCTCTCTCTCTCTCTCTCTCTCTCTCTCCTATTTACATAGTAAAGATATCTATACTGTTGCCCTCTCAGAAGAAATCGACATCATCCACAAGATCTCTCTCTCTCTCTCTCTCTCTCTCTCTCTCTCTCTCTCTCTCTCTCTCCGAAGCAAGCTTAGAAGGAACCTCAGAATTATAGAGGCCAAGGTAAGGATTTGTGGCACAGCCTATATTTTTATATACATATATAAACATACATTCATATAAATATATGTATATAAATAAATGTGTAATTGTAATAAGTACAATACCCTCTTAACTTCTCTGTCTTCGCCTATATGTCTGTCCGTCTGTAGGGCCAAGCCTCGAAAAGGTCATTCGGTGATACTAAAGGTTCTTGAGTATGCTGTTGCTCTGATAAGGATTTGTGATGGAGAATGTATACAAGTCTCTGTCTTTGTCCGTTCCTCCCTCAACAAAGGTTACAGATCTAAGAAAGTGCTCCAGAATGATTGTGGTCTGCCGACTGACACACTTGCTTTTAGTTTTCTTAATATGCCTTAATGAATTTTTTATAGTTAAATTTCTCAAAAAAAAAAAATTCTAGAGTTACTGTATTCAGCTAAAGCTTTGGTATGGGTGCGGGTGTATATCCTCTTAAGGCTAATGACGATAATTTGTGTATCAGGTAAATGACTCATTCTTGGGTCTTTTCAAACGACTGATGATTTATGTGCATTTGATTTTTTCCTTATTTTTATTCAGCCCGAAAAAAGAAACGCCATTAATACAAACACTGTCTACAAATCAATTACAAACAAGTATATTTAGAACAAAAGACATTTACCCTTCAATTTTTACTAAAACTCTTCTACAGGGATCTTATTATTATCATTATTATTATCACAACCATCCTATTCGACTGGGTGGTTTTATAGTGAAGTGTTCCGGGCTGCATCCTGCCTCCTTAGGAATCCATCACTTTTCTTACTATTTGCGCTGTTTCCAGGAACACACTCTTCTGCATGAGTCCTGGAGCTACTTCGGCATCTAATTTTTCGAGGTTCCTTTTCAGGGATCTTGGGATCGGCCCTAATGTCCCATTGATTATGGGTACAATTTCCACTGGCATGTCCCATATCCTGCTTATTTCTATTTTCAGGTCTTGATACTTACCCAATTTTTCCTTCTTTCTCTGTTCAACTCTGGTGTCCCATGGTTATGCGACATCAATGAGTGATACTTTCTCTAATTTTGTTCAATCAACGTCAGTCTGGTCTATTTGCACGTATCACCCTATCCGTTCTGATACCATAGTCCCAGAGGATATTTGCCTGATCGTTTTCTATCACTCCTTCAGGGTTGGTGCTCGTACACTTATTACTGCAAGGTAGCTGGTGTTTCTTGCCAAGCTCCAGTGGAGGGCTTTTGCCACTGAATCATGCCTCTTTTTGTAATGGTTCTGTGCAAGTACCGGACATTCGCTTGCTATGTGGTTTATGGTCTCATTTTTCGTATTGCACTTCCTGCATATGGGAGAGATGTTATTTCCATCTATCGTTCTTTGGATATATATGGTTCTTAGGGCCTGATCTTGTGCCGCTGTTATCATTCCTTCAGTTTCCTTCTTGAGCTCTCCCCTTTGTAACCATTGCCATGTGTCATCGCTGGCCAGTTCTTTAGTCTGTCTCATGTATTGTTCGTGCATTGGTTTATTGTTCCATTCCTCTGTTCTGTTTGTCATTCTCCTGTCTGTATATTTGTGGGTGGGGGGTCTTCGTCTACTTTAGCAGTCCTTCCACCATACACTCTTGAGCCACTCGTCTTCACTGGTTTTCAGATATTGCCCCAGTGCTCTGTTCTCGATGTTGACGCAGTCCTCTATGCTTAGTAGTCCTCTCCCTCCTTCCTTTCGTGTTATGTGTAGTCTGTCCGTATTTGCTCTTGGGGTGTAGTGCTTTGTGTATTGTCATATGTTTCCTGGTTTTCTGGTCTATGTTGCGAGTTTCTGCCTTCGTCCATTCCACTATTCCTGCGCTGTATCTGATTACTGGCACTGCCCATGTGTTTATGGCTTTTATCATATTTCCGGCGTTGAGTTTTGGCTTGAGTATCGCCTTGAGTCTCTGCATATATTCCTTCCTGATCGTGTCCTCATCTCTTGGGTGTTTTATATCCCCTCCTTCCATTATTCCCAGGTATTTGTATCCCGTCTCATCTAGTGTTTGATGTTGCTCCCATCTGGTAGTCTTTATCCCTTCCGTCCTTGTTTACTTTGCCCTTTTGTTTTGTTGACTAAGGACATTTTTCTATTCCAAACTCCATCCTGATGTCCCAGATACAATCCTTACAGTCCGGATTAGGGTATCTATTTCCTTGATGCTATTACCATACACCTTGATGTCGTCCATGAACATCAGATGGTGTATTCTGTTACCTCTTTTCTTGAGTTGGTGCCCGGCATCCATCTTCTGCAGTACTTTGTCATGGGTAATCATGGCTACTACGAAGAGTAGTGGGGACAGTGAGTCTCCCTGGAGATCCCTCTCCTGATATTAACCTCTGCTAGTCTTGTTCCAGAGCTTGTAAGTATTGTACTCCAGTTGCACATTGTATATTTGAGGAAGCTGATGGTGTTTTCCTCTACCCATATATTTTCAGGCATTCTATTAGCCGTGTGTGTGGTATCATGTCGAAGGCTTTCTTATACTGTATCCATGCCATGCTTAGGTTGGTTTTCCTTTCTCTACTACGTTCTTCATTACCATTTTGTCTATCAGGAGCTGGTCTTTTGTGTCCCTACACACTTCCTTCTGCAGCCTTTCTGTTGGTGGGGGTATGGTGTTTGTCTCCTCTAAGCAGTTGTATAGCCTTATTATTATTATTATTATTATTGGAGAAACAAATCCACAGTTATGTAAATGTACATATATTTCAGTTTAAAACAGCAAAGATAGCTTTCGGGAATCTGTACGGTTTTTTCCCCTTATCAATCCCCTTATCAGATTGATAAGGGGAACCGTACAGATTCCCGAAAGCTATCTTTGCTGTTTTTAAACTGAAATATATGTACATTTACATAACTGTGGATTTGTTCTTCCATTTGAAGACTCGTGCTACTATGAGGATTTTTTCAATTATTATTATTATTATTATTTATTATTATATTATTATTATTTATTATTATTATTATTATTATATGAATGTTGTTGTTGTAAAACCATTTACACGTTACATGTTTAAAAAACCATTAACTCACAACGCAAGCTTCGGCAGCAATGCAGAATATATAAATATAAATAAAATATGAATAAAAAAAAATGAATATGCAAAGAAATTAAGCGAAAAGGTCAGAAATTGTAATATACCGTTCTAAAGTTAATTTTTAACTTGTATGAAAAAACTGCCTATAACAAAAAAACATTTTCAGGAATGTCTACATTTTATATGAATTACTTCCACATATGTTTTCATTTTATCATCATAATAAAAAAAAACGAAAATTTTGCCATGACGTTTTCTACGGCGCAGGAAATGCGTGGCTGGCGCAAATGGAGATTCTGAATTCTATAGAGAGAGAGAGAGAGAGAGAGAGAGAGAGAGAGAGAGAGAGAGAGAGAGAAATAGTATATTAGATACGTAAATGAAAGGATGTGAAGAATTATAAATGGATGATGAAAAACTCGATATAAGTTTCAGTGGGTTTTAAATACACGCTATAGTGGAACCTGTCATCGAAACTCATCGCATACATGTCAACAACAGGTTGAATACAATTTCACGACTGATTGGTAGTACCGGCCAGTGTTTCATACACGATGCAGCTTTCCCCTAAGGCTTGTTCTCCACTTATGTGTGTGTGAGTGTGTGTGTGTTTGTGTGTGTGTGTGTGCGCGCGCAGAAGCTAGGTACTATGTCGTACCTCTAAGTAAATGGGGATACAATCCACGATAATGTAAAACCTTTATGTAGTTATATAATATACGTATATATATACGTATATATATATATATATAGTATATATAATATATATATATATACATAATGGTAACATTTATATAACACGTGTGGGTAATCGGACAGTGGTCGGTGAAGCCAGAGTGAGAAAGGGTACAAGGCTAGCAACCTCATCCCAGAAAAATGACTGAAAACCGACAATGAACATCGGTCAGGGAAAACCCGGTTTATGAATATATACATACATGTATACACACACACACACACACACACACACAGTATATATATATATATATATATATTATATATATATATATACATATATGTAGTGTGTGTGTGTGTGTGTGTGTGTGTGTGTGTGTGTGTGTGTGTGTAGATTATATATACCACCCAACTCTCAGTCCACCCTCGAATGCTCTAATCAATCGAAAACATCAATCCCCTGACGAGGTTCCCTCCCTCGCCTCAGGCCACGAGAGCGAGCAACATGCCCTGTGGCAGTTGTGCAACGTGAAGCCTATACCGGGTGGGTCGATCCTTTGCCCTGCTCCTGCCTTCCATTGGAAGCTTGCATTTCAAGTGAATGGGCCCTGTGGGCTTGTTACATATGAATAGGGTTCATGTTCTGAATAATAATAATAATAATAATAAGTAAAAAAATGCGCCGAAGTTCCTTCGGCTCAATCGAATTTTCTGTCCGGTGGTGGCCTCAACCACGGACAATAAAACTCTTGGCCGCGCCCCATGAAGCTCAGCCAATGTCCAGTGCTGGCCTACGTTGTGGTACCTATAGCATTGCCTGAAGCACGATCAAGGCTCACTTCAACCTTTAATTAAATAAAAGCTAGTGAGGCAAGAGGGCTGCTATTTGGTATGTTGGATGATTGGAGGATGGATAATCAACATTCCAATTTGCAGCACTCTAGCCTCAGTAGTTTTTAAAAAGCCACAGGTTGTCGAAGTGGCAGTTGTCGCAGAAACGACAGTAGGCACCGATGCCGAGACACACGCCAAAATCACAGCGTCTGCATGGCTCACAGATATACAGGGGAAACAGCCACCACATAACCGGCATCTCTTAAATTATGCCGAGAGATTGTTCGATGGTTTACTTTATTTTTTTTGTATTTATTTATTATTTGTTTATTTATTCTTATTTTTCATTTCTTTATTTATACAAAAATAAAAATAATAAACATAAAAATAAAATAGAATAAAAATAATGATAATGAAATAATAATGATAACAATTCAAAATAAAAATGGTTAATATAAAAACAATAAAGTATTAATAAAATTTAAAAAATAAAAAATCGTCAACTGTATTCTTAAGAAATACATGTATTTTTATTCAGTTAGCTGAATAAAACGGTCGAAAGCTCCCTTTTATTAATAATTTTGTGTTTTGAAAAATACAGTCGCTTATAAACATAATTGTGTTGTTTTTTTTACTTATTATTTCCGGTCACAGTATAGTGATGTACCATTGATTATAATAATAATAATTAGCTGTTTCACCTGAATCTTTCTGGAAGGAGAGGCAGCGGAAAGCCTTAGTCGGTTCTGGGTATAATGTGATGAATTTGTATGGGACCTAAATGATTACAATGGAACTAGGTTATAAAATTTTGCCGAAAGGCCAACCGCTGAAAAAAACGTTGAAACAATTGTTAGGAAATTTTAGGAGAGGGTGGAAAGTAAGGTGGAGGAGAGAGACTATGAATGGAGGTACAGCAAAATAAATGAAAGGGATTGCAACAAGAGGCATAGGGGACGCTGCAAAGAAACCTATGAGGTCATTCAGCGCTGATGTTGCAACAATTGTTAGATGTTTAGAAAAGGCGGAAGGTAGAATGGAAGAGACATTATGGGTGGTGTGTAGTAAAATGAATGAAAATGGCAGCAGCTATGGGACCCTGCAAAGAACCTACCTTCAGCAATGCCTACAGTGCACCGCGGGAGCCACACTGACGGCTCTACCGCCCTATGGGGAATGGCCACAATGTAATGAATCTGTATGGGATCTAAATGGATGTTTTCCATAACCGAGGTTTCCATTAGAAAAATTGCAACGAGAGTTACTGCCACATTCATACTTCGAATTTTGAATAGCGAAGCGAAGAGCGAAAATACAGATCATGAAATACAGCAAAAGAAACGAGAAAAAGACCAAAAATCTAACTAAATCAAATAGCAATGACAATTTAAGCTCAATCTTTTTTTTTTAAGCTCACGACCTAGATTTAACAATTTATGGGAGGAACAATGAAGGGCAAATAAGGTGCATTTCTCACCAAAATCTTTAATATATCGGAAACCTGGGACCCTGACGATGCCCAGACCCGAAAAGGTGGGAAAAAAAGCGGGAGGGAAAACGGTTGAGGCTTCAATATTTGAAGACTACGACTACAGCTTCCAACACAAGGCACTATAGAAAAATACAAAAATACTTTATATTACAAAATAATAGTAAGTTACACTGCCTTTCACCCATCAGGAATTGTTAGGTCATACTACGTCTATATACTAATTAATGGGATATTCCCAGATCAGTGCGGAAGACTAAGCACTGTATGGAAGCCATCTTGTAATACATACACACACACACACACACACACACACACAAACACACACACACACACACACACACACACTGAAATCCTGTTTTCCCCTCTGTCCGCTGGGCTCTGGTTCGAACCTACGAGAGGACGACATTATTAGTAACTAAAAAAAAATTCCCCTTCGGTTAACATATATGGAAATATATTAATTCCGCGATAGAGTGAATTGGATATGAAGGGACATTTGTAGCTCGATATATATATATATATATATATATATATAGTATATATATAATATCTATATATATATAAAAATATACTACGGAAGAGAGAGAGAGAGGAGAGAGAGAGAGAGAGAGAGAGAGAGAGAGAAAATTAATTGATTGAAAAGAGCTACGTCCTTTTGTCATCGTAACTGGTAAAAAAAAAAAGCCTTAGGCAACGACACATACACATACAGAGAGAGAGAGAGAGACGAGAGAGAGAGAGAGAGAGAGAGAGAGATTCTCAACAAACACTCGAAGGCTTAAGGTGGGTATTGGCGGAGATTACCGGACGCCACTCAATCCTGGCGGCTCGGAGCGCGCTACCAGATCCCTCATCCGACAGATTAGTGGAATGACACTGGTCAGTTGGGGGGCCTTTGGGGGATTGGTCGTATTCAAGGCTCTCTCTCTCTCTCTCTCTCTCTCTCTCCGAGGAAGAAGATGGGAGGGATGAGCAAAGCTATAGGAGCAAAGGAGTGTGCTCCGTGAGATTGGTCAGTTGGGGGCCTTTGGGGTTTCGGCTGAATTCAAAGCTCTGCAAAGGAGACGGGGAGAGAATCAATGGAGATAAGGAGATATTCCAAGGAGTTCTTTGTGCGTTTGGTCAGCTGGCAGACTTTTTAGCGGGGTTGGTCTTATTCATGAGTCTTCGAGGAAGATGGGGGATAAGAAACTGAGTGCATTGGACGCTTGGTCAGATGGGGGTCTTTGGGGATTTGTTATACTTAGACAACGGAGATGGGGGATAAAGCTTAGTCAGTTGGAGTTATTTAGGGTATTGGTCACATTGCAAGGCCCTACACTGAAGATAGAGCTTTAGTGAAAGAGCTGATAGAGCTTTACTGAAAGAGCTGAGAGTGGTCTTATCCAGTGGTGGGTGGTGCAATGGTTACATTCAAAGCTCTACGAGGAAGATGGGTGGTAAGCAAGGGAGTGATCCAAGAGCTTGGTGAGTTGGGGGCTCCTGGTGGTGCTGGTTACATTCAAGGCTCTACAAGGTAGATGGGAGATAAGTGGCTCTCAAAGACCTATAGGGTCTTGGCATTTCAGAATCCAAAAAAAATGGAGTATAAGGGAAAGACAGCTTCACGAATTTGAAAAAAAAAAACTCTCCAGATAGGCTGTTATAGAGCTTTAAGACACCATGTCTAAAAGCTCTATAACGAAAGGAGGGATAACCATCACAGTATTTATTGAGCTTATCAGGTGGGGATGCTAGGAAAATGGTAGCTCTATTGTGGATTAAGAATGATCCCTGTGTAACTCTAAGCTTTGCAATGAAGGGAAAGATAACAGAGTAAGAGCCCTGTGGGCTTAAATGGCAAAGGCTTTTGGTAGCAAAAGATTAATTACTTCAACTCCAATCGTTCTTCCATAGTGTATTTAATGTCCTTACTTCGCCTGGTTCCTCAGCTAACTGATACCTTCACTGCTAGTCACGTCTACTGCTTCCATTATGTTCCATTCAAACTGTGGGTCAGGCTTCAGGATAAGATTTGCCATGAATAAAAAGGGGTAACGTGAGTGTTATATATCAATATTATAAAAAATATATACATATATATCCATACTAGTTGAAGGAGTATAAGGAAAAGTAAATGTTACAACTTAGGCTTTGACTCATTCATCAAGGAAGGTTTCTAAATAATGTTTCATGCAATTTGTAATAGCTATCATTTGCAGATGGTGCACCACTGAAATTACTATTATTAGTGTATAACCCATAGAAATACAAGAGCGTTCTCCAAATTATATAGTATACCTTTTCTACTGACATTTAAAGTGAGTTGGAGGATTGTATGGGGTGAGTTGGAGATTAATATACCCAACTGAATAAACATAAGAAGAATGTTTACAGGAATTTGCAATGTACAGACTTACAGGATGATCATACAAAACATTATGCAGTCCGACAACAAATCAAGCTTCATCTAACCCAAAATAAATAGCTATAGGGTTTTCTCAGATTCTGCAGAACGAAACTTTGCATATATATATACATATATATATATATATATATATTATATATATATATATATATATATATATATATTTATATATATATATACATATACAGGGTGTCTCAAAAAAATGTACTCACTCTTAGAATTATGAGAAAACCTTTATTTATTGGACATAGAGCGAAATGAAATAGCATCGGATACATAGACAAATGTGTTTTGAAGAATCATGTTTGCGAATGTTCAAATTGATGACATTTATTGTCCAGACAACGCTGATAACGGGTGCACCAAGGGATTCGCAAAACGTCGCGAAACATGTCATTAGGATATCACGAGTGAGTACATTTTTTTTTTAGACACCCTGTATATATATATATATATATATATATATATATATATATATATATTATATATATATATGTGTGTGTGTGTATATATATATAACGGTATCGACCACGAGGGAAAATAAACGGAGTATGCCCTCGTGGCATATCCTTTATTTATGGATTTATCACGTTCCTAACTTTCGTGATTCAGTTATACACGTACACACACACACACACACCAACACATATATATATATATATATATATATATATATATATATATATATATATATATATATATATATATATATATATATATATATATATATATATATGTATATATTGAAATCAAGAAGGATTTTCTCGGTTAACTGGAAGACTTGAAAGGTATTCTTGAATATTATTTGAAGAAGAAAGGCGGAAGGATCAATCGCAACACAAAGGAAAAAAACGCAAATAAATAAAGACGAAGCATCAACACTTTAATATTAAATACAAAATAACACGAACACCCAACTAAGAAATAAAGGAGACACAGAAAGAAGATACAGAGACAGGAAATGGAAGATGATCCTGAGGATACGATGGACAAGACATGTGACCCGGCGTTATCTTGTTTTTGTTTGTGATGTAATATAAAGTTTCAAGAGATATCCGATACACAAGCAGAGGGTGACCAGCCTAATTTTGATGTCTTGTCTGTCTGTCTGTGACTTTGGAGGAACTGAGAAACTATTAAACCATTAGTTAATTCGTTTTGCCAAATAACTTAATTGTTTCTACATTATCTCTGAATATGGCCCTAAGCTGAAATAAGGATGTTGTTATTATTATTATTATTATTATTTATTATTATTATTGTTATTATTATTATTATTACTGTTGATGTTTTTTTGTTGTTGTTGTTGTTGTGGTTGTTGTTGTTGTTGCTATAACCAAAGAAATTTTATAAAAAATATTTCTTTTCTCTCTCTCTCTCTCTCTCTCTCTCTCTCTCTCTCTCTCTCTCTCTCTTGCATGAAGAACATATAGATATAATACTATTAACTTCTTATACCAAATCATTTTCATGATTACATAACGCACCTTTCTCTCTCTCTCTCTCTCTCTCTCTCTCTCTCTCTCTCTCTCTATGCTACAAGTACAATCCAGGAATTTTGCAAGCACGCCATTTTCAACCAAAGCTTGCCTATACCGCTTGTCTGCAACCATTCCATAAATAAAACAGACAAGTCCCCATCTTACCTAGTCTTTCATTTCAGCTATTAAAAAAGTAAAAAAAAAAAATCGGCCCATATACCTGTTTATTAAATCGCTTTATGAACACAGTCGCTTCTCTCTTAACTTCTAGAAATTGTCATTAAGGTCCAGCGAGCCTCGCTTATTATAATGCTGACTTTGAGAGAGGGAAGATTATATACATTCCATCTCTTCTGTAACTTTTAAAACTTTCGAACTTCCAAGAATTTATGAGTGACGACGACAACAATAATAATAATAATAATAATAATAATAATATTAATAAATAATAATAATTTTTTATTATTATTATCAAACTCCGTGACAACATACGATATAGAACGTAGATGCACTGAGGACGAATCAAAATAATTTGTGAATGTAATAATAATAATAATAATATAATAATAATAATAATAATTTTTATTATACAAGCAGAAATACGAGTCGAGACAGTTGCTCTTGTTGCTATTATAATTATTATCACGAATTTGTTGGCGAGTGCTACGCACGCTGGAACCCAGTGCTGCTATCTCCCAAACCCTCCCCGCCCGGGACGGCCAAATAAGTTTGCAGGAGGAGGGTGGATGTTTCCCTTACCGTCCCATTCCCTACCTGCCCCGCCACCAGCCGGGCCGGACAAACAGGTTTGCACGGGGTGGGGATGTGTGTGTGTGTGTTATATCTCCCCCTACTATCACCCGGGGAGACAAACAAGATCCACTCGAACTTTACTATTATAAATTGTCATTATTATTAAATAAATAGTAACGGTACTAATCGTAGCAATGGCATTAAGATTATTATTTTAATGACTATTATCAATATCAGACTTTTCTAATCGTGAACAAACGATTCAATAGACTCGGTCTACTTAGAGCCTAAAGTGTAGGAAACTACCATCGCAAAAGTAAGACCCAGAATTACTACAGCTTTAATACGAGAGGTGTCATTTGTAATCTTAATTGCACGTTATTGCCTAATGTCCCTGCAGCTGAAATAAAGGATAGCCGTTGTTATTGCAAGCTTCGTCTCTTCACGCGAAATTCTAAAAGTAGAGACAGTCGTCGTCTATTTTTAATTATTTACTATTATTATTATTATTATTATTTTTTTTTTTTTTTTTTTTTTTTTTTTTTTGTTTTTTTTTTTTTTTTTTTTTTTTTGGGGGCTCTATGACAGTCCTCCAATTCGACTGGGGTGGTATTTATAGTGGGTGGGGTTCCGGGTTGCATCCTGCCTCCTTAGGAGTCCATCACTTTTCTTACTATGTGTGCCGTTTCTAGGATCACTCTTCTGCATGAGTCCTGGAGCTACTTCAGCCTCTAGTTTTACTAGATTCCTTTTCAGGATCTTGGGATTGTGCCCTAGTGCTCCTATGATTTATGGTACGATTTCCATCCTGGCATATCCCATATCTTATTTCTATTTCAGATCTTGATACTTATCCATTTTTTGTTTTTTCCCTCTCTTTCTCTTCAACTCTGGTGTCCCCCATGGTTATTGCGACATCAATGATGATACTTTTCTTCTTTGACTTTGTCAATCAAACGTCACGTCTGGTCTGTTTGCACGTCACCCTATCCGTTCTGATACATAGTCCCAGAGGATCTTGCCTGATCGTTTTTCTATCACTCCTTCAGTTGGTGCTCGTACCACTTATTACTGCAAGGTAGCTGATGTTTGTTTCTTGCACAGGCTCCAGTGGAGGGCTTTTTGCCACTGAATCATCCTCTTTTTGTACTGGTTCTGTGCAAGTGCCGGGGCATTCACTTGCTATGTGGTTTATGGTTTTCATTTTTCGTATTGCACTTCCCTACATATGGGAGAGATGTTTTTATTTCCGTCTATCGTACTTTGAACATACTGGTTCTTAGGGCCTGATCTTGTGCCGCTGTTATCATTTCCTTCAGTTTCCTTCTTTAGCTCTCCCCTCTGTAGCCATTGCCATGCGTCAATCGCTGGCTAGTTCTTTAGTCTGTCTCATGTATTGTCCGTGCATTGGTTTGTTGTGCCAGTCCTCTGTTTCTTTCTGTCTTTCTCCTGTCTCTGTATATTTCTGGGTCTTCGTCTACTTTTATTAGTCCCTCTTCCCATGCACTCTTTAGCCACTCGTCTTCAACGTGGTTTTCAGATATTGCCCCAGTGCTCTGTTTTTCGATGTGACGCAGTATCTAAATACTTAGTAGTCTCTCCCTCTCTTTTCCCTTTCGTTTATGTATAGTCTGTCCGTATTTGCTCTTGGGTGTAGTGCTGTGTATTTGTCATGTGTTTCCTGGTTTTCTGATCTATGCTGCGGAGTTCTGCCTTGTCCATTCCACTATTCCTGCGCTGTATCTGATTACTGGCACTGCCCATGTGTTTATGGGCTTTTTATCATATTTCCGGCGTTGAGTTTGACTTGAGTATCGCCTTGAGTCTCTGCATATTATTCTTTCCTGATGTGTCCTTCATCTCTTGGTGTTTTTTTTTTTTATATCTCCTCCTTCCATTATTCCCAGGTATTTGTATCCTGTCTCATCTATGTTTGATGTTGCTCCCATCTGGTAGCTTTATCCCTTCAGTTTCTCGTTACTTTGCCTTTTGTATGTTGACTAAGGCGCATTTTTCTATCCAAACTCCATCCTGATGTCCCACCCAGATACAATCCTTACGTCTGGATTAGGGTATCTATTTCCTTGATGCTCTTACCATACAGCTTGATGTCGTCCATGAACATCAGATGGTTGATTTTGTTGGCCTCTTTTCTTGAGTTGGGTACCCGGCATCCATCTTCTGTATTACTTTTGTCATGGGAATGCATGGCTACTACGAAGTAGTAGGGGGGACAGTGATCTCCTGGAAGATCCCTCTCCTGATATTAACCTCTGTGTCTTATTCCAGAGCTTGTAAGTATTGTATTCCAGTTGTGCATTTGTATTTTTGAGGGAAGCTGATGGGTATTTTCCTCTGCCCCATATATTTTCAGCATTCTATTAGCCATGTGTGTGGTATCATGTCGAAGGCTTTTCTATAGTCTATCCATGCCAATGCTTAGGTTTGGTTTTCCCTTTTCCCTTCCTACTGTTCTTCATTACCATTTTGTCTATCAGGAGCTGGTCTTTTGTGCCCCCTACACTTCCTTTCGCAGCCTTTCTGTTGGTGGGGGATGGTGGTTTGTCTCCTCTAGGTAGTTGTATAGCCTTTCACTGGATGATACCTGTTAGTAACTTCCACATTATTGGTAGGCAGGTGATAGGCCTGTAGTTACTGGCTATATTTCCCTTACTCTTGTCTTTTTTGTATAAGGATGTTCTTCCTGTGGTCATCCATTTGGGTGCTTGGTGGATTTGAGATACAATGCTGGAGTTGTTCTGGCTATTCGTGGGTGTAGGGCTTTGAAGTTTTTGAGCCAGTATCCATGGACTTCATCGGGACCTGGGCTTTCCAGTTTGGCATTTTCTTTAGTTGGTGTCTGACTGTGTCTGTCGTGATGTCTGTGAATCTTTGTTTGTTTTATTCTCCCTGTTTCTTCTTCCTTGACTTCCTGGGAGCCATGTTGCATGTTTGTTGTGTGGATACCGATTGCTCCATTATGTTTTCCCAGAGTCCTCTTACTTGGTTCGGCTTCAGGAATTTCTTGGTGGTTGTCTACCCCTCTAGTTTTGGCTGTATAGTCTTTTCTGGTTGGTTCCGAATAGTTTGTTCTGTTGGTATCCCTTATTCCTGTTCATGTACCGTTGGATCTTGTGTGCTTTGCCGGTAAGCCTCTGTTTTACATCTTCTGTGTTTGTTTAGTTCCCTCTCTTGTACTTTGTAGTTCCGTCTGTTGAGTTCCTCCCTTGTTTTCTTGCTCTTAGCCTTTTTTCTGCCATCTCTTTCAGTTTTACTCAAGTCAGATCTCATCACCATGATTTGCTTTTCCAGGCGCCTTTTCCCAAGGAGGTTGCTGTTTTGGTTTCTGTTGGGTTGGTTGTGACGGTGGTGTTGGTGTTTCGAATCCCCATCAGTTTTCTGCTACTAATCTTGCTCCTGCATATGTCAGTTATTTGTTTCTGTGATACTGGTGGTGTGTATTAGGCCCATTATTTCATTGACCCTCACTTGTTTTCCTCCCTTAATTTCTTGGTGTTGTAGGCTTTCATGGAGGGGATTTTCTTTGTTCTCTCTGTATCTGACTCCATCCATTGTCGGTTTTATTAAATAATTAGAAATAGACGACGACTGTCTCTACTTTTAGAATTTTCGCGTGAAGAGACGAGGCTTGCAATAACAATGTATAATAATATAAATAATAATAATAATAATAATAATATAATAATAAATAATAATAATATAATAATAATAATAATAATAATAATAATGAAAAAGGAATCTGAAAAACTAGAGGTTGAAGTAGCCCAGGCCTCATGCAGAAGTGTGATCCTAGAAGCAGCGCACATAGTAAGAAAAGTGATGGACTCCTAAGGAGGCAGATGCAACCCGGAACCAACACTATAAATCCCACCCAGTCGAAATTGAAGGACTGTGATAGACAAAAAAATATTATTATTATTATTATTATTATTATTATTATTTTCTTAATTCTTATTATTATTATTATTATTATTATTATTATTATATTATTATTATTATTATTATTATTATTATTATTATTTATTATTATTCTCTTTTTTCACTGGTATGATTATCAATATTATTATTCAGACATCATTATTCTATTTCTTTACAACTACAGTTGAATTATTATTATTATCAATTTGGTTTAATCTGGTAATGCAATTATTATTATAATTATTTTCATTGGTCTGTCTTCGAGACCTTTAATTTGCTAAGAAAGCCCCAACGTGAGATTCGCCTAATACGGGAGAGAGAGAGAGAGAGAGAGAGAGAGAGAGAGAGAGAGAGAGAGAGAGCAACACTATTAAAGCGATAAGTGTTACAGCCTCTTAACTTAAAGACTGACAGACAATTTGACGTCTATGCATGGTGCATATTCCTACAAGCAAACTAGTGCTTGGGATAATTTCTGAAAGCACTGTAAGAGTTACATTAAAGAGTAGAAGCTTCATTTTACTTTTTTACTAACTTTATTTTTTTACTAACACAATCTTTTTTATTCATACACTTAATAAATTTCAAAATGAATTAAAATAAGAGGTTCGTCTAAGTTTTAAACATAGCTTCAGGAAACATATCAAGAAAATTATATCAATGCCCTTTAGTTTTAGCAACGCCAGTTACTTTAACAATCAAACAATCACTCAGCCGGACAGTGTACCAAAGATCTCTCCTGACTTCCAAATTTATCTTAGTGACCCTGCAGTTTTTGGCCAATCAATAGGCACCATCCCCCAAAACTCCTCACCCCACCCCACCCCCCAAAATATAAAATATAAACATAAATCTATCCTAGCTCCTGGAATTTCTGCATTTACCTTATATATTTACAAACTCAGTTTCCTTAACAAACCAAGAGTGGGTTCAGAAGCCAGGCCAATGACTCAATAAACAGCTTCCGTAACCATAGATCCCCACGGGGCTGTGGCTCTGAACGTCTTGACTGACAGAGACAACAGAGACCCCCCACCACTACGCCCCTCCCCCCCAAACCCTGGCCACAGGCAGCAGTCCAGAGCGGACAGAGAGACAGCAGCTAACGGTTGTGACCGGGGGGGGGGGGGTGGGGGGGGGGGGGGGGGAAAGGGGGGGGGGAGAGAAAAAACGAGGAAATAAATGTATCTCTGGGCTAATTGTTTGGCTCCAAAAGCTGACCCAAGTCAAACCTCCCGCTACCGAGAAACAAACATGGCTGTGGGGGCCAGGAAAGCCTATCCAACGATGTCTTTAAGGCTGGAGATCCCGAGAGTGGCTGCAGTAAATCAGACCATCTTGGAGATCCTACTCGTGACGTATCAGCCTGAGAGGAACAAATCCTTGGGCCACCCAGACGTTAATTAGGAGTTGTTTACCGTAATTTGGGAGATAAACCTCCCTGGATATCGTGTATCACTTGAAACGCACACACAATACACCCCACACTCGCGTATACACAAACAAATATACACATGCGGTCATGAATAGGTAATGAAAAATACGACTTAGCCATAAGAAACCAATCACTTTTAAGACACGTGGTTCAGAAATTTAATAATTTATCTTCCCTTTCCCGGATATATATATATATATATATATATATATATATATATATATATATATATATATATCTATTTATATATATATATATATATAGAACGCATTGCGTAAGAATATCTTTATAACAATGGTTGTGACAACCACACCTGTGCAACTACAGGTATATATAGTAATTCACTGCTGTGTCAGTGATCTATGGCGGTAAATACTGACACGTATGTAATTAATAATTACACTTACTGATGCATAGCACAAGCACGCGTGCATGTATATTATATGTATATGAATATATATATATATACCATAATATATATACATTAATATGTAATTATATATGTATGTAATATATTACAGTATAATTATATGAGTGTGAGCGTGTTGGTGTGTGTGTGTAATATAACCAAACCAAACCAACAACAGAAACAATGGGAGAGTTGAGTCTGTGGGAAAGCATTGTCTCAGTGTATTCCTTAAGGCAGATCTGATAAGCCTCATGTAAACATAACGCAGATGTTTGGTTTATTGACGGTTGAAGTTCAGAACCCTTCAGGAGGTTAGGACAAGAACAAGCGATCACCAAAAAACTGTAAAAATAGTATCTCTTTTTTTCTGTATGACAGTTGGGATGGGATTGTTATATTTTATTTTTTCCTGTTCTAATAATAATAATATATAATAATAATAATATAATAATAATAATAATAATAATAATAATAATAATAATAATAATATTGTTATTCAAAGTGCTCCAACAAGCCAAAACTTTGTTTGACTATGACTTGCTGAGGAAAATTTGTTGTGAGGATAGAGAGAGAGAGAGAGAGAGAGGAGAGAGAGAGAGAGAGAGAGAGAGAGATAACTGGGTAAATTAGAATAGAAATATTTATTAAAAACTACATTAAAAAAATACACATAAACAGAAAAATAAACACACGCCTATTACCAAAGTGCAAGGCGCCTCCACTTAGAATAAATATATATATATATATATATATATATATATATATATATATATATATATATATATATATATATATATATATATTACGTATAACTGTCAATGTGTGAATAAGAAATAATTGCTAATACCTCATAATAAATTATAAAGTATATTTTGTAAACCATATTAAAAAAAACTCCCACTTCAGGAAAAAATTGCAGTCGATAAAACAGTATTTATACAAAGAAATAGACGACTATTAGTCATGCACTCTACTGAGACAGACTGCCATTCTTTTAACAGCTGTTGAGTGAATTGAGATTTCTCGCAGATACGCACGCACGCAATATTGGTACACCAAAGAGGAAAATGCACGCGTACACGAGACAATTACATGCGGCTGCGCACATGCGCCGTGTCGGTACATAAATGCGTACGAACTTAAGTTCTGTATAAAAATTGCAAACACAAATTATTCATTTTTGTTTTATCACTAATGTATGATAGGTGACACTACAGATACTATTATTATTATCTTTGTGTGTGTTTTATCTTTTTTTTTTTTGAGAACTCTGAAACACGCGAGAGTATATACAAGATGAATGAACCTAGGGAAGGGTTCGAAAGCTTCTACAAAGTGTTTATGAACTGTAAACGAAAGTTTACCATTTTTATTAATGCCGACCCCTTAGAACATTATTATGATCATTATTATTATTATTGTGCATGCGTTATTACAATACAAGCTGCAAGGCCCTTAAAAATATATACAAAAAAACACCTTACCGCTCACAGTAGGACATGTGACCTTACTAAGCGACCTTATCTGACCTGTATGTATTATGCATTATATGAACGGACTGCATAAAATCACAAGACAACTTGAATGTCGCTTATCAGCTTTCCCAGTGAGGCAAATAGTTGACCATACCCGAAGGAGCGTGGAAGAGAGAGAAAGGAGGTGTACTGTATTTGGGGGTTCGATGTGTTGTTGATGAGCTGTATGTTTTGAAATTTGGAGCTGCTCATGCTGTTTCAATCCTCTCTA
>NC_061090.1:20519384-20521232 GCF_015104395.2 Macrobrachium nipponense | reverse complement strand
ACTCGACAAAGAGAAGAAAATAAACATTATAAAAATTCTGACAATAGAGAAGAATATATATATATATATATATATATATATATATATATATATATATATATATATATGTATATATAAAACTACGTAAAAAATAAACAAAGAGATGAAATTAAATTTAAAAAAACGTACACCAATAAAATACGGAGCTGAACAGGTATAGAAAATGGACACCAACTATCAGGAAGAGGAAAGTATGTACAAGATAGAGGCGAGTGGCTCGATGTGTGTTGGGGGTCTGACCACCTGCTGGTGATCCTTTTGTGCAGGTGTAAAAAAACTCCCATCCTGAGGAAGTTTCCTGCATAGGGGTTCATTCTCGATTCAAAATCTGAGGTCTGAATGGAAGTGATTACTTTCATGTCTAGTTTGGAGTCACCCCGTTGGAGGAAAATGGTTCATTTGCGTAAGATACAAGCGAGAGAAGGAATTAACTGTATGAATAAATAAATGGAATAAAAAGACTAACGAAAGACGGAAAGAATAATAATAATAATAATAATAATAATAATAATAATAATAATAATAATAATAATAATAATAATAATAATAATAATAGTAGGTACGGTAAAATTCTAACAAAATAGAAGCGAAAATACGACTGACTACGGTAAAACAGTCACGACAGAGGGATATGAATATATATATATATATATATATATATATATATATATATATATATATATATATATATATATATATATATATATATATATATATATATATATATCTATATATGTACAAACTCGCTCAAATGACAACGCAAAAGCATCAGGACAGAGAAATATAAAGAAGAATAGACAGGCTATAACACAAAAAAAACAAAAAAAACTGAACAAAAGATACGAATAATTACGGCAAAATACTGAGAAATATCCCACCTTTTTTTTTTTTCTTTCTTTTTTTTCGTTTCCACTCGTCGACCGTGGACAATGTTTGTTTACGCCCCTGTCGTATTAAACTCGGTCGGAAAGAGTTGTGTATTAATTTACTTTTGGACCGCCGGGACGCAAATTGTATGGCGTGTTTGAATAGAAATATGAAAAAAAGGGGTGGGGGGGGGTGGGGGGGGGGGGGGGGGGTATGCGATGACCATACCTCCATTCTTTCGTTTTTTATAAAGCTATTTTTTCTTTTATTTTTTATAAAGTTATTTGGCTGCTGAAATTCGTACGCTTTGATTCCACTTTTGCTTTAAACGCAATAAAGAAAAAATAGATCGTTCGTCTGGTGGTTGTGTAACTGTGATTATTTGTGGATTTACATTTCTGTCTTATAGACGTACAAGGGTTATATATTTGTAAGTGTTAATTTGTATGGTTGTATTGTATATTTATTATACATATACTACATACATACATACATATATAATATATATATATATATATATATATACACATTATATATATATGTATATATATATAAAGTATATATATATATAATGTGTGTGTGTGTTTGTGTGTGTGTGTGTGTGTGTGTTAGTGCAAAACAAACTGAGTGTATCTGTTTTCTCATTATGAGAACTGTCTCCAATATATCTTAAGCTGAACTAAAAATGAAGGACTGTTCCTCTAAGGGTAACACTATGAGAAACGATGAAATATACATCTGCTATGTAATGGTGATAGTGTGTTCAATATTTACAGTTCGTGCGGAACAGATACTGACGACAATGTGAGAGAATCTGGTAACTTTACTCAATAAGAGATTTCGGGTGGTAAAAAAAATGTGTTTAATGAGGGACACAAGGACCAGACAGAGATCATTTGCTTGAATGGAAAAAAAAAAAACAGAAATTCGATTTCTATTATT
>NC_061090.1:20476884-20514384 GCF_015104395.2 Macrobrachium nipponense | reverse complement strand
ATATATATATATATACATATATATATATATATATATATATATATATATATATATATATATATGTGGATAAATATATATATATATATATATATATATATATATATATATATATAATATATATATATATATAATATTACTATAGATGCACACACAAACAGAGGCTAATAGTTATCGTGTGGGTCCAGTGGATACTGACAGGCACTCAACACCAACAGGCAACTCGATATCAACCCGAGCAGTGAAAAGCAATGAAACCTTGTTTCCCAATAAAAATTTATTTATATACCTGGGAGTTAATCGACTGTGTTGGGTCGAAGAAGGAAAAAGGGCATGGGACAAAAAAAAAAAAAAAAGACCTGAAGAGAACTGAAGTGTAAACATATATATATATATATATATATATATATTATATATATATATATATAGATATATATATATATATATATATATATATATATCTATATAATATATATATATATATATATACTGTATATATGACTCCGTATACACACACACACACACACTGACAGAGGGAGAGGCATATTTATACAGGGCGCATTCTATCTCAACAAACTGATCTCTTAACATTTAGCTACTGACACCGGGCGCGAGCTTTTGCCAAACAATATATAAATAGAGTTTTGTTGTTCTGTAATTCCCTCAAATCCCCGAGTCTACAAGCAAGTGTGACGGTAGATTTTGGCGATTACCTCTTAATCCGCGCCTGGGATCGCACCCCAAAGCACTTCATTGCGATAAGTTGAACGTTACGTGACACAGACGCCGGTCCCATGCTAATGGCTCAATCCCTCTGGAGTCGCCTTCTTTTTTTTCTTTCTTTTTTTTTGCAACGCCCTTTTCGCTCTCTCTCTTTCTCTCTCTCTCTCTCTCTCTCTCTCGATGCTCCATGTCTTTCTGCTTGCTCCTCTCTATACTGCTTTCTCTCGAGGGTAAGCGAGTACGTTCTCTCTCTCTCTCTCTCTCTCTCTCTCGCGATGCTCCATGTCTTTCTGCTTGCTCCCTCTCTGTCAATTTCTCTCGAGGGTAAAATGGCCTTTCTCCAGGGTGGACCGGTCCGTTAGATGAGATATATGAGTCTCTCTCTCTCTCTCTCTCTCTCTCTCTCTCTCTCTCTCTCTCTCTAGGTAAAATGGTCATACCGATGAAAAATTTAAATTTTTTATTGTCTGAAGAAATAACCTCATTCATATGTACTAATACACGAAATTCTTCTCTCTCTCTCTCTCTCTCATACACACACATATACATATATATGTACGAGTGTGTGTATTTTAGTGGGTAGTCGCGCCTATATCAAGATTCTAGCATCAAGTATTTCTGTATTTAACATCTAGAAAATTCGAATAATAATTACACATGTAGATTTATTAGCTAATCTTGACAGCTGGGTTGGAGAAGATCCTGATGGTTTCTTCCCTTTGTTTTTTAAAAAAAGTTTCTTAGTGTGTTGTCTCAAAAGATTAGTAGATTCTACAGATTTTTTTGTCGACGTAGTATCTTTGTGGATGAGTGCAAGCTTAGTAATACAGTGCCAGTTCCAAAGAGCAAATATATCTGCGGACTGCAGTCACTACAGGCCAATCTCTATTCTCCCTGGGCTCTCCGAAGTTGCTGAAAGCATATTTTTAAGCCATTATATAAGTATGTGAAATCAAACGGATTGTTAGTTGACAGTCAATATGCATACAGGAAGCAGTAAGGTACCTGCGATGCTTTTTTTAGACTTGGCATACCATTTACAAGTGAACCTTGATAAGAATTTTGAGTGGAGAGTAATTCAAAAAATCTTATTCCTACTTTCGATTTAGTAAATCACAAGGTACTTATTTACAAACTTCAGAGAGGGTGGTTATGTTTTATGATGAATTCAAGATTTCCTTACAGGTCCTGTGCATATTTTTTTTAAGTATATCATTATAAAAATACGCTATATAATTATTGCATTATTATTATTATTATTATTATTATTATTATTATTATTAAAGATAACCCGTATTTAGGCAAAATATTCTTTAATCTGCTTCCATGTGTACTAAGTAAGCATGAAAGAGAGAGAGAGAGAGAGAGAGAGAGAGAGAGAGAGAGAGAGAGAGAGCAGCTCAGTCCTAAGTGTCACCGGACTTCTGCCTTTCTAGTGATGACAGAGCCACCACTCCAAGCGGAGAGGCGAAAGAAAGAACACGAAAATGCTGACAAAGGAATACGGCCACTTCACTGCATTAGGAGTCGCCTCCTTTGTAAGGTGGCCTGAAGTGCTTACTACTTCGCGGGCTGGTCAGACTAGACTAGGGTATCCCAACCAGCCACATTTCCCCCAGACACACACACACACACGCACACATACTTATCATACTTTCTTTGAACTATTGGGTCTCCATAGCTTGCATAAACACAAGTGCATAAATCATATATACACAGACATACACACACACCCTCTATATGTATATATATATAATATATATATATATATATATATATATATATATATATATATATAAATATTATTCAAATGTAAATAACGAAGACAAAAAGAAAAATTTTTGTTTTTTTATTATAAGATGCCAAGTAAGATACAGCTGACAATATATATATTATATATATATAAATAATTTGTATATATATGTATATATATACAATTTATACATATACCTCCTAGTCACAAATTCTACCATAGGTAAAAAATACACTTAAAATGGAATTATATAAAAAAAATAGTGTATCTACCTACCAAGGACTCGAACCAATTCATTTAGTGCGAATTATGACAAAAATATTATATATATATATATATATATATATATATATATATATATAATATATATATATATCTACGCATATATAAATATATTCTATCTATATATATATCTATATAATATATATATCTCTATATATATATATATATTATATAACCTGTTTATGTCTACGTGTTCCGCTAAGCTTCTCAAAAGATTAAGGGGGATGAATGAATGGCTTTAAACGGTTTGTCGGTATTCATTCAATATAACTTGATCTCTCTTTTGTACGTCATGATATGGATATAAGGAGGTGAAATAAAGAAGAATGAAAGAAAGAAAATAGAAGGGGAAGTGGAGAGGTTGAGGGGGGAGGGGATTTAGGTTTAAAAGGTTGTTGGTGGGCGGAAAACCATCCAGAGAGAGAGAGAGAGAGAGAGAGAGAGAGGCGAAAACCATCCAAAGAGAAGGCGAGCAAGAGAGGAGAAAAACCATCCAGACAGAGAGAGAGATGAGAGAAGAGAGAGAGAGAGAGTACTATGCAAAAGAGAGGAAGAGTGGGGGAACTACCAGAGAGAGGAGAGAAGAGAGAGAGAGAGAGAGAATTCTTCAGTATCGTCATAAAGGGTATGACGTGTCCAGGGATGTAGAAAAAAAAGTGTGCACTTCATATACCTGTGAGAGAGAGAGAGAGAGAGAGAGAGAGAGAGAGAGAAGAGGAGCCATTCCATCTCCTACCTGTGCATTAGCCGGGTTCCTGGGGGTCACTGATGCGCACAGCCTCCCTATGATGGGTGGGGGGCGGGAGAAGGAAGGAACGTTCTCTGATAAGTGAATTATGGTCCATGGGCGGCTGCCGGTCACCCATGCGGTCCCCAGAATAGCAGCATGGAGGTTTTTGACCTTTTGGGTTCCGTAGTACTTCCACTTTTTTTGGGGGGGGGCACCCCCCCACCCAACCCCGCACCAACATCCACCCTCTCCAAAGGAAAAGAAGCCTTGACGAGTTGCTGTTAAATCTATGAGTATCGACAGGCGTAACTATAATGGTTTGTATGCGTTTTTTTTTTACTGATTAGTTTGTGAATGTGAGGACGGAGGGATGCTTTTTTCGTTAAATGTTGGGTATACACACTTACGCACACATACTTACACATGTACACACAAAACACACATACATACACACGTGCATATATATATCTATATATATATATATATATATATATATATGTGTGTGTGTGTGTGTGTGTGTGTATGCATGTGTGCATGTATATGTGTGTGAGTGTGAGTGTAGTACATCGAATATATAAGAATAAATTGTCTACTAAAATAATAATAATATAATATTATTATTATTATTTTATTATTTTGGTTAGAAGACCCTCTTTTAGGCAAATACTGTTAAAAAGAATGGCAGAATTAAGCGAGTTGATTTTATATATTGTTTTTTCTATTTTCCTTACAATTCGCTTCTCAGGCTCAGCGATGTTCTGAGTAAGACCAATATTCATATTGGGAATTTTCAAAAATCATAAATGCTGAAGGTAATCTTTTATTGGAACAGGATATCAGGTCCAGGTCAAGCAGGGGTCGTCGTCAGTGCTGGTATTATTCCGTAGGCCTAGTTCAGTTCGGTGCCGGGTTCGTCTTCGGTTTAGGGCTGGTATTGGTGCTGGTATAGATGGTATATCTGGTATTACGTAAGGTTTCGACCTTCTCGCAGGTCATCCTCGGACGAGTCGTTTGAAGAGACTGTAGCAAGGAAGTCTGTGGGGCGGTATTTATAGACGGCTCGGACCTAGAGTTTGCATTCTCATTGGTCGGGCCGGTCTTGGACGAAGTCGTGGATCTCGCCTCGAAGGTCTCGGGGGATTCTCTCGTGCGAGCGCCACAGTAGTGTGCCTGGGGATGAACGACAGGAATTCCGTCCGTAGCAGGAATCCTGTCATCCCGTGGGGGCTCCTGATCGGACTGCTCATAACAAACGGATAAAGAGAAATGATATTATTCCTAATATCGAAATAATAGACCAGACAACGGATCCCCGACGTCTGCGCCTCTTAGAAGCCCTCCATATAGGCAAGGAGAAACCAAATCTTAACATCACCCAAGAAACGTTTCTCCTTCCCACCGCCGCCCGGAGAGCAGCGATCGACCCCCCCGACAATACCAGATGATCAGGAGCCCCCACGGGATGACAGGATTCCTGCTACGGACGGAATTCCTGTCGTTCATCCCCAGGCACACTACTGTGGCGCTCGCACGAGAGAATCCCCGAGACCTTCGAGGCGAGATCCACGACTTCGTCCAAGACCGGCCCGACCAATGAGAATGCAACTCTAGGTCCGAGCCGCTATAAATACCGCCCCACAGACTTCCCTTGCTACAGTCTCTTCAAACGACTCGTCGAGGATGACCTGCGAGAAGGTCGAAACCTTACGTAATACCAGATATACCATCTATACCAGCACCAATACCAGCCCCTAAACCGAAGACGAACCCGGCACCGAACTGAACTAGGCCTACGGAATAATACCAGCACTGACGACGACCCCTGCTTGACCTGGACCTGATATCCTGTTCCAATAAAAGATTACCTTCAGCATTTATGATTTTTTGAAAATTCCCAATATGAATATTGGTCAGTACTCAGAAACATCGCTGAGCCTGAGAAGCGATTGTAAGGAAAATAGAAAAACAATATATAAAATCAACTCGCTTAATTCTGCCATTCTATATTATTATTATTATTATTATTATTGATGTCGCATGGAAAAAATGGATAAGTATCAAGATCTGAAAATAGAAATAAGAAGGATATGGGATATGCCAGTGGAAATCGTACCCATAATCATAGGAGCATTAGGCACGATCCCAAGATCCCTGAAAAGGAATCTGGAAAAACTAGAGGCTGAAGTAGCTCCAGGACTCATGCAGAAGAGTGGTGATCCTAGAAACGGCGCACATAGTAAGAAAAGTGATGGACTCCTAAGGAGGCAGGATGCAACCCGGAACCCCACACTATAAATACCACCCAGTCGAATTGGAGGCTGTGATAGAGCAAAAAAAAAAAAAAAAAAAGTAACAATAATAATAATTATTATTATTATTATTATGATTATTATTATTATTATTAAGACAATATTCTTCACATATTCCAACAAAAGCAAAGCATTATATAGAACACAAGACTTATATCACTACAAATCTCTGATAATAGTCTCGTTGCCTTAAGCAACCCACTGATCATCAGCAGTGTGTGTGAGTGATTAGCTTATTAATCTTTTTTTCAGAAGAAATACACAAAGGCTGAAAAAAAAAACTGTTAATTTCCGAGACGGAGAGAGAGAGAGAGAAATATAACGGTTTCCTTAAAGACTAAAGTCGATAACTGTTTCACAATCACGTTCAAAAGAAAGATAAAAAGCTGCCTGAAGCTGTCACTTCTGAGAGAGAGAGAGAGAGATAAATACAAGAGCAAATAAAAAATAATTAATAAGAAATAAAAATTGATGAGGCAAGACGTTGTTCAGAATTTAGGTAAATGAATTTAACCCAAAAACGAAATGTCGATAAAATCTGTCTCACGAAAAAAAGAGAAAAAAGATAAAGGAAAAAAATTCATTCAAGGCGTGATCCAACCTCCAGCTTACTAGGGACGCGTGCTAAAATCTATCAGATAGAGCGTTGTTTCACATACGAAAATTGAAATAAATACGTTATATTATATCAGAAATAATTTTTCTGTACTGTATAATATGTGCATTATTTATTTCCACATTTTCACTGTGATAAATAAATCATAAATATCCTAAAATTATTGTGTCTATTTCAACGCGAAAACACCTTTTTAAGACCTTCTTAGGCTCTCATACCCCCAACAAGAACAACAAGAACAACGACAAAGTAGCTTGTAGGCTTACTCACCGAGTAAGCAAAAATGAAAACAAAAGAGATTGTCTCCGCTACCTGAAGCCCTTAATTGAGAACTAGACGCACCTGTTGAAGAAGGCATATTTTGGTAACCTTCTCAGATCATTAGCATACCGCTAATCCTTTCAGAAGATCTCGGCCCATTCAGTAGTTCTGGATCACTTCGCGTTCCAATAATATCCTGACTCAATTTTCTTTATTTTGTAGGTTATATTTACTTTATTACTTTCTTTTAAGCTCCTAGTTTTTAAACTGCAGTTTAGAAAGGAACTGTAGGTAATTCAAAACAAACATGTTCCTTCTAATAAACGTTTTTTTTTTTATTGTGCCAATAATGTCCTGACTCAATATTCTTTAATTTGTAGGTAATATTTAGTTTACTATTTTCTTTTAAGTTCCTAGTTTTTAAACTGCAGTTTTGAAAAGAATTGTAGGTAATCAAAAACAAACATATTCCCTCTAACAAACGTTATTTTTTATTATGCCAATAATGTCCTGACTCAATTTTCTTTATTTTTCGTGGGTTATGTTTACTTTACTATTTTCTTTTAAACTCCTAGTTTTTAAATTGCAGTTTTGAAAGGCATTGTAGGTAATCAAAAACAAACATATTCCCTCTAATGCTTTTTTTTGTGCCAAAAATGGCCTGACTCAATTTTCTTTGATTTGTAGGTAATATTTAGTTAACTATTTTCTTTTAAATTCCTTGTTTTTAAATACCAGTGTTGAAAGGAATTGAAAGCAATAAAAAACAAACATATTCCCTTTAATGGTATCACTGACCTAATGTAACAAGGTTTGTTTTGGCACTGATTTTTAGGATGAGGGTGATGGCCCTACCCATTACCCTCATGAATCGTCACAGAAGCTCATTTGGTTTATTGTTTACTATAGTAGATTCACATCAACCGTGCATTTGATGTCTAGCCCAGTCTCTTACGACTCTCCTGATTGGCTATTGATGAGCCAATCACAGGGCTGGAAACTCTCAGTCCCTCTCGAGAGTTCACATAGGCAGGATGTATGTTCCACCTCTCCTCGGGGATAATTTTGAAAAACTTATCTCCATATATAGTTGTCAAGAATGGCTAACAGGATTTGGAATTGTCCCCGTGGTTGCAAAACTGCATTTGTCTTACGACTTGCAACTTTATACAGTCAAGAGAAAGCCCGTGACCATACTATAGCCTGAATAGGTAATTATTCAGTTTCTAGTTTAAATCCAATGTTTATGGCCTGATTTGTATTTAGCGTAACGTGATTATAATACTTGTAATGTTATTCAGGATTTTGAACATTTCCATTAACTATTCACTATGCCACCAAGAGATAGAGAGAAAGAGAGAGATTGTATGTATAACAGTCTTTATATAACTATTTTCGTTAAAATAAGATTTTTATCCAAAGTAAATACAAGCTTATATGTGCTAAAATCTCCAGCAGACCAACCGATCATCCGATATAATTTTTTTTCTTCTTCTTTAGTCTGTACGACCATGTTGGATATAAAGACTTTATGAATGGCGGAACGATACATAGATGTGGGTGGGGTATCTGTGCTAGCGTAGTAATACTACTGTAGCAGTAGTGCCGCAAAATTAGTAATAGCAGCAATATACATGAATTAAACGTTTAGGCCAACTGCTGGGATCCCTGAGGATCATTTAGCACTTCTTACAACTACTCGAGAAATGAGTTTTTATAGCCAGAAGTTAGATTTTCTAATACAACCATGTCCATGATAGCCTTCATTGTTATCCTGAATTATAACGAGGCCAAAGTGGGTGGAGCCTCATGAAGTCATCATTCTGACGATAATTATTGGTGAAGGTTTAAAGCCAAAATACGGTACCGTCTATTCTTTTTTAGTAAATAGGTAGATAGCCGATAAATAAAAATTGCTTGACATTGGATACAGCAGTTATCAAATCAAGCTTGTCTACTATGTCTTTGAAAATTACTAACTATTCCTACATCTTGTCAATCTGATTGCGACCTAAATAGGTAGATCATAATTTCTTAGGACACTTATTTTTGGAGTTTAGACTAAATAATCGAAGTGTTTTTGTATGTTTATTAACATATTTTGTTAGTGTTCATTATGACAATTATCAGTGGAGAGGATCAGAGTCATAAAGGTGTACTGCTTGCTTGTATTTAAATTTTTTCTCATTGTTGCCAGAGGTCTAGCCTTCGTTACGTATAGCCAATCATCCATCAAGAAAGAGGGAAGAAATGCTGTCATAAGTTACGTAATGAGTGCGTTCGAAACCTTATCTCTGAGTAAGTTGGCCCGTCTTCAAAAAAAGTCGCTTTTACATTATAAGTACCAAATTTATTCAACCTATGTAATGCAGAATACAGTCAAAATTTATGTGTATTCTGAATAAGCGTTATATCTATGAAATGCATAGATAAAAAGTTATTGCCAAAAAACCGTGTTACAGAAGCCCTGAATCTCATAGAAGTATCGAGACATTTCCTGAAACGAGCGGACTCCATATCTTTAAAACTAACCATAGATTCACATCAACCGTACATGTGATGTCTAGGCCTGTCCCTGACGACGCTCCTGATTGGCTGTTGATAAGCCAGTCACAGGGCTGGAAACTCTCAGTTTCTCGAGAGAGTTCACATGGGCAGGAACTATGTTCCACCTCTCCTGAAAGACGTATACCTCAGGAGAGGTGGTACATACATCCTGCCTATGTGAACTCTCTCGAGTGACTGAGAGTTTCCTGCCCTGTGATTGGCTTATCAACAGCCAATCAGGAGCGTCGTAAGGGGCGGGCCTAGACATCAAATGCATGGTTGATGTGAATCTACTATAGTATACATCTCGGGAATTTGAGTCCCGGTACTTACTTGGTTACAGTTCGGGAATGTGGCGGCAGAGATGAGCACCATATAATAATTCACCTATAACCCAACCAAACTAATCCGAATTGCTAAGGATTAGCACTTGTTAACAATTTCTCCTGCAAACGGGTCATACGTGTTTCATATCATGGGAGCTAGCTAAGTATGATTTTTACAGACAATTACCTATCAAAGTTTATCCTGAAAAGGAAATGGGAATTTAGGACATTGACGGTTAGTAGGTACCAGTTTCATTGGAGCAATCAGGATTATAATCGTGTATGTATACATGCGTGCACGTATGTATGTATGTATGTATGTATAAAAAGATTAGTCATCATTTATAAATTCTCATATTGATAACTATATATGTGTATATGCATATATACATATATAGTATACACATACAATTGTATACATATATATATATATATATATATATATATATATATATATATATATATATATATATATATATATATATACATACAAAACGCACATACACAAGTTTTGTGTATATGTATATATGCATATATAGTATGCACATGCAAATGTATATATGTGCGTTTTGTTTATATATATATATATATATATATATATATATATATATATATATATATATATATATATATATGTACAGAGAGAGAGAGAGAGAGAGAGAGCAACGCGCCTGAATCATAGCATTGTGCGACACGACCATTACCCGGAAAAAAAAAACAGACTCACCTATGGCAAACAAAACTCAGCCATAAATATAATAACGATATGAAGCATTTAACCAATAAATTACACTATATGACGGACATTGCGTTGTTTACGCTTACGTAACTACGTATTTGACGACCAAACGATACCGGCCGTTTAATGGTGCGCATTCCGGCACCACACTGAATTCCATTTTCCAAAATCTGACCAATGTATATAGAAATATTCGCGGGATCGCCAATCGATACTCATTCAGTGGCATGCTCATTTTATTTTGCCCACATTTATTTTTTTTTTTTTTCCTTTTTATTTAGCCAGATATTTTTGCAAAACGTGAATTGCTTCACGCAAACTGAGGTAAGAGTGATTTACGTGTATACCCGTCATCACATCATTAACTTATATGTATGTATGTACATATGTATGTCATGGGGAATCAATCATGTATACTCAGTCATGATGTTTTTTCAACCACAAAATCTATGTGTATGTATGTATGTATGTAATGGGGAATCAATCATGTATACTCAGTCATGATGTTTTTTCAACCACAAAATCTGTGTGTATGTATGTATGTATGTAATGGGGAATCAATCATTGATTTACTTCAGTCATGAGTCAACCAACAAAAATCGGTGTATTGTATGGTATTTAGTATGTAAAGGGGAATCAATTCATGTATACTCAGTCTTGAGTTTTTTCAAACCACCAAAATCTATTGTGTTATGTATGTATGTATGTTAATGGGGAATTCCAATCATGTTTACTCATCATTGTGTTTTTTTCAACCACAAAATCTGTGTATGTATGTATGTATGTAATGGGGAATCAATCATGTATACTCAGTCATGTTTTTCAACCACAAAATCTGTGTATGTATGTATGTATTTATGTAATGGGGAATCAGTCATGTATGCTCAGTCATGATGTTTTTTCAACCAAAAGATATGTGTGTGTATGTATGTTTGTATATGTAATGAGAATCAATCTTGTATACTCAGTCACGATGTTATCTCAACTACAAAATCTGTGTATGTCTGTATCTATGTATTTATTAACGCATCATAAAAGTCTACCCAGTAAGCTCCATGATTCTTTTTAACCAAAGGCGTGTATTTGTATGTATGTATCTAATGGATGTATCATGAATAAATAATCAGTTAGAGCCATGTTTGTAATATACATATGTATGTATTTAATGGAGGTACTGTGAATGTGACTCGGAACCATATTCTTTTAGCAAAAAAAAAAAAAAAAAGTTACATGTATGTATGAATGTATGTATGTATGCAATTATAAGTGCATGGATTTAGCATGGGTTTCATGAATGTATACTCAAGGCCTTGACATTTTTTTTTACTACAAAACGTATTTATGTAGCATGTATGTATGTAATAAGGAATCATGAACGCATAATCAGTTGGACACATGGATTTTTTTTACCAAAAAAATGTATTTATGTAAGTATGCACTTAATGGGGCTACCGAGAAAGTATATCCCTTCAAAGCCATTATACATTTACCCAAAAACGACAAAAAATAAACATTTCAACTAAAATATAAAATAATCTACGAGTATACAAATGAAAAACTTTAAATACGCCAATCACCTTTTCAAGATTACGTGGGCGTCGTGGCTCACGGTTGCTAGGTCTGTGAGGTAATATCGTCTTGCTACGTCCACCTGCACTTAAAAAAAAAAAGAAAAAAAAAAAAAAAGGTTAGGGGTAACAACTTCATCCCTCAAAACTTTCTAAGAAACCTCAGCCGAAAATGGAAAAGATGTGAGGCGATGAAAATATAAATATGTAATTAAAACGAGGATAATGTTAATGATAAATATAAAAAAAGAAGAAGACAAACTATCATTACTACATCCATTAAAACAAACCTTATTCTGCTTTCACGCTTAACTCAAGTCTGTCTTAGAAAGATGCAAACACACAAAGACACATGCGCGCACGTCCCCACACACACAAACACTACATACACAAACCGATCTTGGTGCTGTATCGTTATCTTTATGTATTTGCATACAATATTTGTACATGTGATTGCAGTACATCATACGGAAAATATTTATGCATGCACCGTATTAGCAAACGCACATACACATGAACATCCCAAGGCAATTACTGGCACGTACACACACACACACACACAAATGCAGTGCATTTATTCACACGGTAAACACTTACGCATTCGCTATTCAACCAACAAGCATACGCAAGCGAATACTTACACAAACACTGTTTTTTTTTTCATACAGTAAACAGTTATGTATTCACCATTTTATGAACACATATACACACGAACATACATAAGCGAACATTGACACACATACACAGTGCATTTATCCATACGCAAATACACGAACATACACAGGCACATTGCACTTATTTAGGCGGTAAAAAGTTAATAATTCCAACACACACAGGTCTACACAAGCATACACAAACGAATACTTACACACAAATAGAGTGCATTTATTCAAACCTACACTTATGTATTCACCGCTTTAACAATACACACACACACACACACAGAGGAACATACAAAGAGAAATGTTGACAAACACAAACACAGTTCTCCTATTCATACAGTAAGCAGTATGCATTCACGCACACAAACGAACATACGCAAGCAATTGCTGAACCATACACACACACAATACATGGGAGAATACTAACTCATACACACGAACATACATGGTCGAATATTAAAACACACAGACTACATGGGTGAATACTATCACATACACACAAACTACATGGGTGAATACTATCACATACACACAAGCAAAAATGGGCGAATACTATCACACTCACACAAAACAACATGGGCGAATACTAACACACACACAAACAAACATGGGTGAATACTGACACATACACACAAACAAACACGGGCGAATACTATCACATACCCACAAACAAACATGGGAGAATACTATCACATACACAAACAAACATGGGCGAATACTAACACACACAAACAAACATGGGAGAATACAATCACATACACAAACATACATGGGCGAATACTGACACACACAAACAAACATGGGAGAATTCTATCTCATACACACAAACAAATATGGGCGAATACTATCACATACATACAAACAAACATGGGCGAAAACTAACACATACACACAAACAAACATGGGCGAATACTAACACATACACACAAACATACATGGTCGAATACTAAAACATACACAAACATACATGGGCGAATACTAACACACACACAAACATGGGTGTATACAACACATACACAAGAACATACATGGTCGACTACTCAAACACACACAAACATAAATGGGGGAATACTAACACATAAACACAAACATAAATGGGCGGATACTAAAACACACAAACAAACATGGTCGAATACTAACACACACACACAAGCACAGGAGAATACTACCACAAAAACACAAACAAACATGAGAGAATACTAACACACAATCAAACATACACGGTCTAATACTAACACATAATACACAACCATACATTGGCGGACACTAACCTATACACAAAGAAGCACATCCGTATAGTAAGGGTTTATACACACCCCCACGTTATACGAACGCGAGGTGGAGAGAGAGAGAGAGAAACGAGTTGCGTGCCCGCCCGAGGCCAGACTAGGAAATTCTACGCCCTCTTACGGAGGAAACGGGAACATCATAATGCAATCTAATCATTACCTACGTAATGAAAGGCTGGAGGGCGCCGGATTACACGGACTATTACACGCTCTTGACCATAAAGTATATTAGATGCTGAAAAATGAAACAGATTTGTTATTATATACGTCGTCAACACCGCTGCAGGACAGATTTTCTCTGATTGCGCGTTAATGATTATTATCATTTTTTTTGTTAGTTAGTTAGTTAGATTGTATGGTCTCATTTATTTTTATATATATACCGTATACCATATATATATATATATATTATATATGTATATATATATATATATATATATATATATAGATATATATATATATATATATATATGAAGTATAAAAGGCCTATTAAACACTATTTGATAAGGGTGGAATTTAGTCCACTGAAATATAGTCCTGAGCTATTTAATGGGCCTTTTTTAACAGAAGAATCTATTTACTTATCTATCTATATATATAGATATATATATATCTAATATATAGATATATATATATATATATATATATATATATGGATGACAGTGATCAATAACAAATTATATCTAATATTCACAATGACCTATTATATATATATACATATTTATATATATATATATATATATATATATATATATATATATATATATATTAACTGAAAAACGAAAGTTTGGAACGATATATTACAATATATATATATATATATATATAGTATATATATATAATATATATATATATGTATATATATATATATATATATATATAATTTATATGTGTGTGTGTGTGTGTGTGTGTGTATGTATGTATGTATAATTAAACACTGACATTAAAGAATAATCGAATAAACGAGAACCAAGAAGTAATCAATTAGCTTAAGAATAAATTTTAGTATTACAACAGAATTAACGACCCATACACAAACTTGCAAAGCATCCTAAGCTACATTACTCCATTATCACAGTTATCAACTTTGGCGTAAATAACACTGCTACTAAGTATGTACAAGAATATTATATAGTTATTCCCACGAACACAGCCACGACGACAGTTCTTGAGAAGACCATCGCATTCACTCACAAATGACCGTGAGATCGTGATCTCCAAGATAAAAAGGGACAGAAACGGGACTGGAAAGCACACGGGTGCCGCAGTCTACCCTGAGAGAGGCCGGAATGTATAGAAAACGGAGGCTCAATGAAAACGCTGAAAGGGTTGGTAAAGGGGGCTTGATAAATGGTCAATGATGACGGATGGATGACTTCGGATTTAAGGCGTTTCTTTCCGCTTGGTTTCGTACTTTTGGTATGGGGGGATGTCACAGAGGCTTACAGAATGGACAACCAGATGAGAGAGAGAGAGAGAGAGAGAGAGAGGGGGGAAGAGAGAGAGAGAGAGAGGGGGGGGGGGGGGGGGGGGAAAGAGGAGGCCATCGTATGGGTCAAAAGAAAGTAGTAGAGGGAGGTTGTTTATAGACCATAGAAAACGAACAAGGTTCAGTGGGTCGCTGAAGGAAAATGGGGAGGGGGGGATGCCACTGGTAGCCCATTCCATGTGGGCCATACAGAATTCGAATGGGGTAGATAACAATTGGGAGAACTGAGGGAAAGGAGTGGCCATGGCCCACACAAAAACGGGAGAGAAAGAGCGAAGTACTGGTAGTTATGATCGAAGAGAAGAGGATGATGATTGATAAGACGAATCGAGTCGTCGTGGGGCAAATCCGGAGGACGATTAAGGGCTCAGGGAGACGATACCCAGATTCGATCTGCCGCACTGGGTATGATCTAAATAAGAATGGGCATATAAAAAGGCATGTCTCGAAAAGGACCCAGGTGCCCTCCGAGTTCTCCACCCAGGTGATATCTGAAGGGGTTGTGAATGAGGGAATCGAGAAATTCACTTTAAGACTGAAAAACATGGATAGAATTAACAGCTGTTGTGACATTCCTAACATCTCATTCATTCCACTCTGTTGTTGTGAAAAAGGAATTGTTGTAGTACATACGTGCATACGCACCGCAACGTAGAAACAATACACTACACATAACTAAGATACACGGGATAAGAAGTCATAACATAATAAGAATAAACGGTTGCATCCATCCAGTCACTTAATGGAATAATAATAATAATAATAATAATAATAATAGTGATTGCTGCTGCTCAGCTGCATTAATTTTTTTTTACATAGGTTCTTCTCTAATTAAAATATAGAAGAACCTGTATAAAATTAATGCAGCTGAGGCAGCAATCACTTTTAATAAAACATGTTTAAAAGAGGGTTTACTTCCAGCATACAATAATAATAATAATAATAATAATAATAATAATAATAATAATAATAATAATAATAATAATAATAATAATAATAATATCCTATTTTTGAGCTCAGAGCCATTTAGGACAGATATAAACAATAATGGCAATAAACGGCAGCATCCAACAAATTACTTAGTGGAAAATAATAATAATAATAATAATAATAATAATAATAATAATAATAATAATAATACTAATAATAATAATAATATAATAATACCCTATATTTCAGCTCTAGAGCCTTTAGTACAGATATAAACAATAATAATAAACGGGTGCATCCAACCAGGTACCTAATGTTAGAATTAATAATAATAATAATAATAATAATAATAATAATAATAATAATAATAATAATAATAATAATAATAATAATAATAAAGTGTGTGGGCGCCGTGGAGGAGTGGGTTAGGTCGTCAATAGACTTAAGTCAAGTTAAGCAACATTGGGGGGCTGGTCAGTAGTTGGATGGATGGGTGACCGCTCTCCTCGGCGTTGATTCCTTGGGAAAGGATCTTTACCATAATTTCCTCAGTCTACTCAGCTGTAAATGAGTACCTATCCCTGATGGGGTATGGGTCCAGCTATGGGTTAAATAGCAAAACTCAGCAATGATGGAAACGAAATGAAGGAATAAACGACAACGACGTAAATGGAACCTCTGGCAACAGAGGAGCTTCGTCCGGCAACCAGGTATTCAACCCAATTGAAGGGAAGACGGTCAGGTACTTGGAGGTCGTCATCCAGCAACTGATCACCACAACGACAATAATCAACAGCCTGAGATTGGAGCTACAGAGGCAAAAAGGAAGAAATGGACAAGAGAAGAAAATAAGGAAATATGGAGATGCTACATCAGAAGCAACCCGACGGAGAGAGGATATAGAAGAAGATTGGTCAACATCTGGAATGAGAGGATAACAACCCCCCAATCAGAGCAGAGGCTGGCAGACCAAGTAAGGAACATAAAGAAAAAAGACTGGCTCTCCCCAACAGAAAGAGAAGAACTGGAAAGGGAAATGTCACACGACAACGAATTACACGAAGACGAACTGAGAGACGATGCCACAGAAGACGACAGGGAGGATGAGGTATCAAACAACGACACACGAAGAAACACCGACGAAGTAACAGAGAGGACGGAATGGGTAGAAAAGATCAGACAATGGATGGAGCCAGATACAGAGAGAACAAAGATCCCCTCCATGAAAGCCTACAACACCAAGAAAATTAAGGGAGAAAACAAGTGAGGTCAATGAAATAATGGGCATAATACAGACCACCAGTATCACAGAAACAAAAATAACTTGACATATGCAGGAGCAAGATTAGTACAGAACTGATGGGGATTCGAACACCAACACCACCAGCACAACCAACCCAACAGAAACCAAAACAGCAACCTCCTTGGAAAAGGCGCCTGGAAAAGCAAATCATGGTGATGAGATCTGACTTGAGTAAACTGAAAGAGATGGCAGAAAAAAGGCTAAGAAGCAAGAAAACAAGGGAGGAACTCAACGAGAAATACAAATTACAAGAGAGGGGACTAAACGCACCATAGAAGATGTAAAACAGAGGCTTTAAGGCCAAAGCACATAAGATCCAACGGTATATGAACAGGAATAAGGGATACCATCAGAACAAACTATTCGGAACCAACCAGAAAAGACTATACAGCCAACTAAGAGGGGAAGACAACCACCCAGAAATTCCTGAGCCGAACCAAGTAAGAGACTCTGGAAAACATATGGAGCAATCCGGTATCACACAACAAACATGCAACATGGCTCCAGGAAGTCAAGGAAGAAGAAGAAACAGGGAGAATAAAAACAAAGATTCACAGACATCACGACAGACACAGTCAGACACCAACTAAAGAAAATGCCAAACTGGAAAGCCCCAGGAGTCCCGATGAAGTCCATGGATACTGGCTCAAAAACTTCAAGGCCCTACACCCACGAATAGCAGAACAACTCAGCATTGTATCTCAAATCACCAAGCACCCAAATGGATGACCACAGAAGAACATCCTTAGTACAAAAAGACAAGAGTAAGGGAAATATAGCCAGTAACTACAGGCCTATCACCTGCCTACCAATAATGTGGAAGTTACTAACAGGTATCATCAGTGAAAGGCTATACAACTACCTAGAGGAGACAAACACCATCCCCCACAACAGAAGGCTGCAGAAGGAAGTGTAGGGGCACAACAAAAGACCAGCTCCTGATAGACAAAATGGTAATGAAGAACAGTAGGAGAAGGGAAAACCAACCTAAGCATGGCATGGATAGACTATAAGAAAGCCTTCGACATGATACCACACACATGGCTAATAGAATGCCTGAAAATATATGGGGCAGAGGAAAATACCATCAGCTTCCTCAAAAAATACAATGCGCAACTGGAATACAATACTTACAAGCTCTGGAATAGACTAGCAGAGGTTAATATCAGGAGAGGATCTTCCAGGGCGACTCACTGTCCCCACTACTCTTCGTAGTAGCCATGATACCCATGACAAAAGTACTACAGAAGATGGATGCCGGGTACCAACTCAAGAAAAGAGGCAACAGAATCAACCATCTGATGTTCATGGACGACATCAAGCTGTATGGTAAGAGCATCAAGGAAATAGATACCCTAATCCAGACTGTAAGAATTGTATCTGGGGACATCAGGATGGAGTTTGGAATAGAAAAATGCGCCTTAGAGTCAACATACAAAAAGGCAAAGTAACGAGAACTGAAGGATAAAGCTACCAGATGAGAGCACATCAAACACATAGATGAGACAGAATACAAATACCTGGGAATAATGGAAGGAGGAGATATAAAACACCAAGAGATGAAGGACACGATCAGGAAAGAATATATGCAGAGACTCAAGGCGATACTCAAGTCAAAACTCAACGCCGGAAATATGATAAAAAAGCCATAAACACATGGGCAGTGCCAGTAATCAGATACAGCGCAGGAATAGTCGAATGGACGAAGGCAGAACTCCGCAGCATAGATCAGAAAACCAGGAAACATATGACAATACACAAAGCACTACACCCAAGAGCAAATACGGACAGACTATACATAACACGAAGGAAGGAGGGAGAGGACTACTAAGTATAGAGGACTGCGTTAACATCGAAAACAGAGCACTGGGGCAATATCTAAAAACCATTGTGAAGACGAGTGGCTAAAGAGTGCATGGGAAGAAGGACTAATAAAAGTAGACGAAGACCCAGAAATATACAGAGACAGGAGAAAGACAGAAAGAACTGAGGACTGGCACAACAAACCAATGCACGGACAATACATGAGAAACAGACTAAAGAACTAGCCAGCGATGACAATTGGCAATGGCTACAGAGGGGAGAGCTAAAGAAGGAAACTGAAGGAAAATGATAAACAGCGGCACAAGATCAGGCCCTAAGAACCATATATGTTCAAAGTACGATAGACGGAAATAAACATCTCTCCCATATGTAGGAAGTGCAATACGAAAAATGAAACCATAAACCACATAGCAAGTGAATGACCCGGCACTTGCACAGAACCAGTACAAAAGAGGCATGATTCAGTGGCAAAAGCCCTCCACTGGAGCCTGTGCAAGAAACATCAGCTACCTTGCAGTTAATAAGTGGTACGAGCACCAACCTGAGGGAGTGATAGAAAACGATCAGGCAAAGATCCTGTGGGACTATGGTATCAGAACGGATAGGGTGATACGTGCAAACAGACCAGACGTGACGTTGATTGACAAAGTCAAGAAGAAAGTATCACTCATGATGTCGCAATACCATGGGACACCAGAGTTGAAGAGAAAGAGAGGGAAAAAATGGATAAGTATCAAGATCTGAAAATAGAAATAAGAAGGATATGGGATATGCCAGTGGAAATCGTACCCATAATCAGGAGCACTAGGCCACGATCCAAGATCCCTGAAAAGGAATCTAGAAAAAAACTAGAGGCTGAAGTAGCTCCAGGACTCATGCAGAAGATGTGATCCTAGAAACGGCACACATAGTAAGAAGAGTGATGGACTCCTAAGGGGCAGGATGCAACCCGGAACCCCACACTATAAATACCACCAGTCGAATTGGAGGACTGTGATAGAGCAAAAAAAAAAAAATAAATAATAATAATAATAATAATAACTACCGTTAGAGATGTTTCTTAACAATGCTAACGGAACAGAGCCTCTGACGTTAGATTTTCATTTTCCTGAATTAGAAAAATAATACCTTTTGGCAGTCCTGTGTCTTTTGTACTCTACCCACATCCCAATCTGGTGAATATTATCATCTGAGTCCCTCTTCCCACATTTTCTGAGTCTTCCTACTTGTCTACATCCTACTACTGAACTGAACACAGAATTTAGGCCAAAGGTCAAGCACTGGGACCTATGAGGTCATTCAGGGCTGAAACAGAAATTGACAATATAAGATTTGAAAGGTGTAACGGGAGGAAAACTTCAGAGCAGTTGCATTATGCATCAATTGTTAGGAGAGGGTGGAAAGTAAGATGGAAGAAAGAGAATATGAAAGGAGGTACAGTAAAAAGAACGAAAGGGGTAGCAGCTAGGGGCCGAAGGGACGGTGCAAAGAACCTTAAGTAATGTTTACAGTGCACCGCATGAGATGCATTGACGGCACTACCGCCTTACGGGATATATTTGCTATTGACTAATTGCTCATTTTCCCTTCTCACCACATGTTCAAATCATTTTAATAGTTCTCAGTCTCTAGACACTATATATCTCTTTAACTGCCTCATTTGCATACGCATGGACAGATAGGCACTACGCAATTACGCAAATCGTATTCGTCTTGAGCCCTTACTGACTTACTTATTTTCGTATTGTGTATCATTTTGTAATTTATTTATTCACTGAAAATCCCCATTTCCTCAAGAAATGAATATTTGCTTATAGACATTCCATTGCAATATTCATCAGTTATTTAACAGTTTTATGGAGAGGCGGTACAAGACATTGTCAAATATCCTAATAGTCAGTGCATAAGTTAGCCCACATTTAATAATTGTAGGTTTAATATACAAGTCACTGTTGTCTATCCTGTTTTAATCACTAGGAATAATATTTACATCAAACACTACCCATTGGCTCAATGCATGTACCCTGTGTGTGTGTGTGTGCGCGTGTGTGTGTGCGTGTGAGAGAGAGAGATAGGGGGGGGAGAGAGAGAGAGAGAGAGAGAGAGAGAGAGAGAGAGAGAGAGAGAGAGAGAGAGAGAGCGCTTTCTCCTTTGTTACCTGAAAATCTGTAAAAAAAAAAAAAAAAAAAAAAAAAAAAAAAAAAAAAAAAAAAAAAACAGCCTTTATTAATTCCACGGTCATAAGAATAGCTCAAAACTAATAATTCCGGAATTAAAAGTATTATATATGACGGGTTTCGCTGATGCCAAACTAATTAAGTGAGAAAAGTCATTAAAGTAAATATATGCCATAATCTTTCTCACGACACTTCCTCCTCTATGGAACGCTTGTATGATGAGCTGGAAATCTGAGTAAAAATTAGAATTATTATTATAAAAAAATGAGTGCTGCCATATTATGTTACATTGGCAACGTTGGGTACGATCAGTATATGTCTTGGTTGGGCGACCAGTAATGAGAGTTAGAACGTTGGGTTCGTTCAGTAACTGGATGGGTGAACAACAATAAAAGCTACAATGTTGGGTTCGTTTTTTCTTCTAAAGTATTACTCATTGCAGCTTTTTTTATTACATTATGACCTTGAGAGTGATATATTTTATTGTTGTAGAGACATTCTGCACTCAAAAGTTTTTTTTTTTAATTTGACTATATATATATATATATATATATATATATATATATATATATATATATATATAAATTATATATATATGCATACTCTTATGCATAAGCTTTCCTAAGAAAACTGGGTAATCAAAAATTTAAACTGACTCGTGTATATAAATATTAACCTAAGTGATTAGTGAGGGGAAAGGAAGGTAGAGTGACTTACAAGAAAGGAGAAAAGAAAGGAGATGAGAATGAGAGAAACGAAGGAGGAAGGAAAAGAGAGAGAGAAAAAAGAAAGAAATGGGTTCTCTAACAATTCCAAGGAAACGGTGTGAAAGATGTCAGGGAAAATTTTCCGATAAAGTCATTAATGGAAAATGCGAGAACTTTGAATCGTGACTGATCTCTCTCTCTCTCTCTCTCTCTCTCTCTCTCTCTCTCTCTCTCTCTCTCTCTCTCCGTATTTCCAAGAAAGGAAAATCTGGGAAAAATACAAAGAAACTTGGGTAATTCCAAGCCCTCATTCCGCGGTAAAGTAGACTATGGCAGTTGACGTTTTCCTACGTTATTTTACTTACTGAACAAGAATTTAAAGTTATATTTATTCGGACGACTGTAATTAACCCCCAGGGGCCAGTACTAAACACGGCGAAATACATTGGACGCCCCAATCCTCAGTGGATGTTGTATCCGCGGTTACGTTCCTTGCAGTCCGTGGAACTATTCTTTAGAATTACCCTGCAAGAAACGTAACCACGAATACGACATCCACTGAGGATTGGGGCGTCCAATGTATTTCGCCGTGTTTAGTACTGGCCCCTGGGTGTTAATTACAGTCGTCCGAATAAATCTTACTTTAAATTCTTGTTCAGTAAGTCAAATAACGTAGGAAAACTTCAACTACCATAGTCTACTTTACCGCGGAATGAGGTCTTAGAATTACCGAAACTTGTTTTATTATTCTTGGCTGATCTCTCTCTCTCTCTCTCTCTCTCTCTCTCTCTCTCTCTCTCTCTCTTCGTGTTTCCAGAAGAAGAATCTTAAGAAAATAACATAGAAACTTGTCGTATTTAACATTCTGGCTCTTATTGCCTTACTAGGGCGTTTATAAAGTAGAACAAAGTAAACTATCTTAATTACACACACTCTCTCTCTCTCTCTCTCTCTCTCTCTCTCTCAATATATATCGCTTCATTTTTGCAACTGAAGCAAAATTGAAAGATATATATATTTTAACTCTTCCACCTATCTAGATATCAGTATTTACTTTAGGCACTTCAGTGAAATTATTTAAATCTCCGATTAAATCCATTTCACCTCTCTCTCTCTCTCTCTCTCTCTCTCTCTCTCTCGTTTGATGGACGACGACAATCGTTGGCATGAGAGAGAGAGAGAGAGAGAGAGAGAGAGTGTATGGAGAGGTTAAAAGGAAAAGGAATCGGTGGTGAGTTTGGCCATGAGAAGGGTGGGGGGGAGGGGGGGAGGGGTGATGGAAGGAGGGGGAGTGGGAGGGATGGAGAGGATTATTTAATGGAGCAAAATAATTTTATGGGAGAACTTTGCCAGACTTATCTGGACGCGGCCGATTGATGCCTTGGACACGCTGAGGAGGGTTTCTGTGTATGGGGGGCGAAGGAGGGGGGGGGAGGGGGAAGAGGGAGGGGGTGCAGCAAGCAGGGGGGAAGGGACTAGATGAGGTGGAGGGGGTAGGGGTCGGGAAGAGGAGAGGGGGTGTGGGGGGAGGTGCTAGGAGGGAGGAGGAGATGGTGGGCTAAAGAAAGGAGAGGAAGAAAGAATAGAGCAAGAATGAAAGATCTACTTCCCCATCTGTTGGGGAGAAGGGCATCGGATATATTATCTCTCTCTCCTCTCTCTCTCTCTCTCTCTCTCTCTCTCTAAAACTTTAGGTCGCGCTTAGTGAATCAAGACATTTGGAGGGCAACGAAGTGGCTGTATTAAGCCACCTCCTCTCTCTCTCTCTCTCTCTCTCTCTCTCTCTCTCTCTCTCTCTCTCTCAGTACGAAAGCAAAGGAACCCATAACATGTATCTTGAAGCTCTATGAGACGGGAGGACAGGCAGCATTACAACATTTCTCAGGGAAAAGAGAAGGAAATCCATCCTATTAACCTAAGTTCCGTGAGAGAGAGAGAGAGAGAGAGAGAGAGAGAGAGAGAGAGAGAAGGAACCCATCCCATTTAACTAAAGAACTAAAGATCCATAAGAGAGAGAGAGAGAGAGAGAGAGAGAGAGAGAGAGAGAGAACCCATCCCATTTAACTAAAGATCCATGAAAGAGAGAGAGAGAGAGAGAGAGAGAGAGAGAGAGAGAGAGAGAGAACCCATCCCATTTAACTAAAGATCCAAGAAAGAGAGAGAGAGGGAGAGAGAACCCATCCCATTTAACTAAAGATCCATGAGAGAGAGATAGACAGAGAGAGAGAGAGAGAGAGAGAGAGAGAAAGAGAAGGAACCCATCCCATTTAACTAAAGATCCATGAGAGAGAGAGAGAGAGAGAGAGAGGAGAGAGAGAGAACTCATTTTCTTAATTGTGTCTCCGTAGCAATGCAGCACTTTTACGAGCCGTGTCATGATAAATTAGACTCATAATGCAACAAAATGACCTGGGAAATTCATAGAGAGGAGGGGCGGTTGCGGGGAAGGGGGCTAGGTAGGAGGGAAGGAAGGAGGAAGGAAGGAAGGAAGGAAGGGAGATGGGAGAGGATGAGGAGGGAAGGAGCTGGATGGAGGAGGAGGTGGAGGAGGAGGGGGAGGAGGAGGAGGGAGGTTATCATGGTAGGGACAACATCAGTTCCCGTTGCTCATAATGCTCTCGAGAAAGTTATTGCTCGCTAGCAGGAACGCTCTGCCTAGTGGAACTATTATTATTATTATTATTATTATTATTATTATTATTATTATCATTATTATTATTATTATTATTATTATTATTATATTATTATTATTATTATTATGTAGTTGTTGCCGTTGTTGACTTTTAAATTAACGTTATCTTTTCTTTTTGATGATGACCTCTTATTAGTTTAGCAGGAAAAATAATAAAGATAAATCACACTTGCCTGACAATTATTATAATTAAATATATATATATATATATAATATAATATATATATATATATATATATATATATATAAATGTATATATACACACACATATATATATATATATATATATATATATATATATATATATATATATGAAAGCTGCTGCAAGAATAGCTATTTTATATATATATATATATATATAGATATATATATATAGTATATAATATATATATATCATATGATATGTATTATATACATATGAAATATGTATATATACATATATAGTATATATATATATATATATATATATATATATATAGTATATATATATATATATATATATATATATATATGCATATATACGCATATATATGCATTAACAGTGGCAGCTACAAGTTCAGATCGTAAGTAACTTATAGTACATACAGGATCAAGATAATATAATAATAATAATAATAATAATAATAATAATAATAATAATAATAATAATAATAATAATGTTACCACGATACAATAACTTGACGAATAAATCGCCGTTGACAAAATTATTAAATCCACTTCCTCTTTTAGACAAAGGCCGACAGGGAGGGCAACTCAGTGTACTACCCTTAACTAGCTTTAAAAGGAAAAGAGCGGAGATTATAGAGGAACGGGAACACGGAAGCGGGAGAGGTCCAGATATTGGACTTGCATATTTCAGCCTATATTTTGTGAGTAATTACGAGAGAGAGAGAGAGAGAGAGAGAAAGGGGGAATCGTATCCTTATGACATTAATCCCCTTGTGCTTTGGACTGGTTGCAGGCTATTTAACCGTATTGCGAAGGAGAGAGAGAGAGAGAGAGAGAGAGAGAGAGAGAGAGAGAGAGAGAGGCTGGTATTGTGGGCACCCGATCTATTATGAATCGGTCCCGCCAGTGGCTTAACTGAAAGGTGGGGGATGGGGGGGATTGAGGGAGAACCAGAACTGAATGGTTTGGAAGAGAGAGAGAGAGAGAGAGAGAGAGAGAGAGAGTAGAGAGAGAGAGAGAGGGGGGGTTTATTCGATGAGGAGTGAGGCGATTGATATGTACTGCGTAAAGAAGCTTAGAGGACTGGTGTGAGGGGTAGTGGGTGGGAAGGGTTGGGGAGGGGGTGGTATGGAGGGCAACCCCTAGGGGGTGGGGAGGTACAAGGTAGAGGGATAGGGGGGTTTGAACGCGCGGATATAATAATGCCGGACAAAACAGGGAATAAAAACCTGAAATATTTATATTGAATGAAAAATTACACACAAATACACACGAGAAGTAATCAATGAAAGAACAGAATAGACAAACAAATACGATTATAACAAATAGAACAGTTTACAAATTAGGATGTAAATAAATTATGAAATGTATGACGACCCGATAATATGAATAAAATAGGCCAATTAAATAAATGTATAAACGTGCATGTAAAATATAAAATAAATAAAAGCAATGAATGTATGAGAAAGAGGAATTAAGTGAAAACGATAATAAACTCCCGAGCGTGAAAAACAAGAAAAAAAAGTCGAAAGAAACCAACAAGAATAACGTCAAATGGATACAATGTTTAAATACAATATTTAAACAGGTCCTATTTGAAAGAAAATATCAGAAGGTGGGAAAAGGAAACTGACTAAAAAGATATATATATATATATATATATATATATATATATATATTATATATATATAAATATATATATATATATATATATATATATATATATATATATATATATATATATATATATATATATATTATATATAAGTATATATATATATATATTACTAGGAGGACCTCATCAAAACTGGATGGCAACAAGCGGAGTTACTTAGAAAAAGTTACAAGCTTTCAAGGACAAACAATCCTATTTATCAAGTATAAATGAAATGCATTTAATGGATAGTTGATAATAAGGGCTGGTTGTCCTTGAAAGCTTGTAACTATTTTGAATAAATAACTCTGCTAGTTACCATTAAGTTTGAATGAGATCTCCCTAGTATTATATACGTATATATATTATATCTATAATATATATATTAATATATATATATATATATAATATATCTATATATATATAAATGCAATTATAATAGCCACAAGCCCACTTGACTTTCTTGAATTCTTTGGCTTTTACAATTTGCATATGTTCTCGTAGAAACGTGACCAGTGGATTCTACACAAATATATATAATGTTGTGGGCTTCATAAGCATATGTATCAGGTAAAAATGACCAGCAATTCTGCACACATATATAACGTTGTGGGCTTCATACAACATAAAATTTTAGTGCACGGATACATTATAACTTATATATATATATATATATATATATATATATATATATATAATATATATAAATATAGTATATATATATATATATATATATATATATATATATATATATATATATATATATATATATATATATATAGCAAGTTTCCTATGGGTTCACGACTACTGTTGTTGTTTTATGTCAACGTTCAAAGGTGTAGGCTTTTGACGCTTTCTGCAGCATAAAATCTAAACAACTTGTTCTACGAATTACATTTCTTGGTTAGTATGATACAATGATACAAATTTTACTAAATTATTGGCATTATTTTCGATCTAGCACATGACCTATAAGAAGTCTGACAGATAAGAAAATTAATTTCAACAATGAATAATGAATATCTCAGTAGTCTTGTTACCCAAATATATGGAAATTTCCCAATAGATTTCAGACAGCCCACTCAAGTCCCTTTGTTACATTAAAGACATACACCAGAACTTCGCATGCAAAAGTTTATAATACAAAAGGAAATGGACAGTAAAAGGTCTGAAACGTGTCGCAGGAGGAAAACCTCAATGCAGTTGCACTATGAACCGATTGTTAGGAGAGGGTGAAAAGTAGGATGGAAGAAAGAGAATATGAAAGGAGGTACAGTAAAAGAAACGAAAGGGGTTGCAGCTAGGGGCCGAAGTCACGCTGCAAAGAACCTTAAGTAATAGTGATTGTTATGCCTTGTCAAAGATGTCCGTCAAAAGCATCATCATAATCCGTTCTGGGAAGGATCCTTTGTTTAGCTAAAATAATTCTAATATTTTCTGTTTTGTCTGCATTTTAGTTGTGATAATGGAAGCTGAATAGGGTGACAAAAAAGGTTCTGTTGCACTTGAATTTTTTAGAACAACGCATCTGGAAGGATTTTACCCTTCGTGTTAAAGCTCATGATATTATTATTATTATTATTTTGGAAGCAGACCCTCTTTCAAACAAGTCTTATTGAAAGATATTGCTGCATCAGCTGCATTCAACTTGTAAATAGTCTTCTCTATTTTTCTAATAATAGCTTTCTCTTTGCTATTACAACTGGCGAGTATTGCGCCGATATTACTCATCAATTTCAGGGATAATGGTTACAAATTTATTTATTTGTTACAGTAAATGAACAAATAGGTCATTATTATTATTATTATTATTATTATTATTATTATTATTATTATTATATTATATTGAGAATCGCTGTTAAATATTTCTTTTCTTTACCAAAACTGTACCTGCATTCAGTATGTCTATGGTCTCTATCTGAAAAATAATTGTATATTATTATTATTATTATTATTATTATTATTATTATTATTATTGTAAGCATGTGTACGGTATGACGGTTTATTGAAACTTTTTATCTCGTGTATCTAAATTTTGCATATTGAATCGTTTTTTATCTTGTTTTTGTATATGACCCTCTCGTGAAGTAAAGCATATAATCTACTATATTACTGATATTTTATTAATGTTTTTGCAAAATAAAAATGATAAAATATCGGTCGCTAACAAATAGATTGCCAATACAGAATTTACTCGATTTTATACCTTTTATACTTATTCTGTTTTTATGACTTTTTTTCCACATGGGATTGGAGGTTTGAGAAAGGCCCTGGGAAGGGGAGACAAATGGGGTATTCGGATTAAGGCCGGAGGAGGGTGAGGGTGAAGGTGAGGGGGAGGGGAGGGAAAAGGGGGGGAGGTAGGGGCGGCAGAAGGAAGGGCCAAGTCTCTTCTGGATGGAAGCTGGTTAGACCGCCCCATGAATGGACGCGCCTTCACCGCACCCCACCCCGCACTTACCGCCGACCCTGGCGTCACAATGGGGGCTGTAGTAATGGCCTCAATACTCCTGAACATTGATAATAACCGCCTGTCATCCCAATGGCTCAATTTACACGGGCGCCGACCCCGTTTGTGCGAACCCCCTCGCCTTCGGCTGGCCTTCTCGCCTCCCCGGCCTTCGTCAGGCGCCCGCGGGACGACGCTTCGCCCTTCATCGAGCCCTTGGGGCATTCCAGAGCCAGTTTCCAGTTCGGATGCTGGAAGCATGACGCTGGAAGCGTTCGTTCTGGAAGGTGTTCATTGGGAGTTGGGGCCAATCCCTCCGTACCAACCGATCAACAAAATGTAATACAAACCATATAATGGCAGCACAGGCGAGTGGTCAGGCACAATGCCCTCCTGCCCAACGCCCCTGGGGCATGATAAGGGCTCGCTGTGACAGTAGGGGTGAAAGGAGGGAGAGAGAGAGGGAGAAAGAGAGGGCGAACGAGCTAGAGAGAGAATAGCTATGGAAGGAATTTGCATTACCGAAGGTAATCTGCACATACATACATACAAACTGCCGCACATCAACATACATGCGCTGTTAAGTCTTAACGCTCATGCTTGTGTATATATTTATTTATATAGGGTAACAGTATTTTTTAAGTTATATACTCAAACACATACTTTGTAGTATAAGTATAATCTATATATGTACACTGTATATATATATATATATATATATATATATATATATATATATATATATATATATGTTGTATGTATGTATGTATGTATGTATGTATGTATATAATGCCTATGTATGTATGAAAAACATTAAGAGTTACATAATTCAGTACTCCCTCTTGCGTGGCTTTGATGTTAGGAATTCATATACATACATACATATATTTACTGTATATTACAGATATATAGATAGCTAGATAGATAGGTATATATTATATGCCTATATATATATATATATATATATATATATATATATATATATATATATATGTGTGTGTGTGTGTGTGTGTGTGTGCAAGAGCCCTTGCTAGCATAAGACCACCTCACACATATTTATGTATATAATAGTGCATAACGAGTATCCCTAAATCGAACGTTCACGTATACACGTTAGGATTCATGCACGTAAACGATATTATGTACGCGGTTTTTTTTCCGTTACAGATACGTATCCATAAATAATGTGTAGTATACGTCAGAATGTCAGTAGGAGTAAATGTTTCTATAGAATACTATAATGTTTATATAATGTTTGGTAACATATTTATATCTAATCTAAATATGTGTGTATATTTTGCATGTCGTATAAATGTCAAACACTCTGCGTATCTCAAAATGTTCATGGACGTATATTATTACTTATAATATTACTGTGTTTGTTGTAGGATGTGAATGCGCGCGCGCAAGTCTTGGAAGACGGCAGAAGCTGGAAAATACAAGGCAGGAAGTCAACCCGACCCCCCCAACCCCCTCACCCCCTCCTCCCCTCCCTCACACACAAAAAAAAAGGTGTAGGCCAATACCTCAGCTGCACCGAAGAATAATCTCCCTATTTCACACCGGCAGTGGAAACCCCGAATATAAATTGGGGAAAAATTTATCGTCCGAAGCAGAAGAAATCAAAAGGGAAGAGAAAATGGATTAGGAAAAGAAGGGGAGGACGGAAATAATGCCTCTAATAAGAATAAAGAATGAGTGATGTACGAACGAGAGGAGAGGAGAGGAGAGGAGAGAGGAGAGAAGAGGAAGAGGAGGGAAAGATAAAGGCATGAAGGAAGGGAAGAAGAAGGACCTTCAAGCTTCTACCTGCTGTTCCTGCTGCTGCTGCTGCTATTTGGCTCTACTGCTGTTTATTGCTGCTGTTATAAGTGCTACTTTTTACTGCTATGTTGGTGGTGACGCTGCTTTTCCTTGATGCTTTTGCTGCTGGAACAGCTAATTTCCACTGCTGTTCTTGGTGGTTTTGTTGCTGTCCCTGCTGATTTTTCTGCTGGTGCTGTTGCTGTCAAGTACAGCTGTTTTATAAGTTTTCCCGCTGTTGCTGCTGTTTATGGCTGTTGCTAATGCTGCTGCTGTTCTTGTTGGTTCAACTGTGCTGCAGCTTTAGCTGATTTTATTGCTGCTCATAATGTTGACTCGTTTTCTTAATAGGCGTGCTGCTCTTCCTACTGCGAATGCAACTATCTGCTGTGCTCGATAGACCCACTACTTTTGAGAAGGGCTATTACTCACTGCCTTCCCCAATAGCTTTGTGCCGCCGCTATTACTTGCTGCTATTCTGGGTACTGCTTTTGGACGTCTTACTTTCTGGTTTCTATAATGGGTAGTTTTACTAATGGTACTGCTTTTGGAAGTTTTACTTTCTGATTTCAAACTGCTAGTGCCAATGTGTTTGCTACACCTTTGTATGGGGTGTTTACTGCTTTTAATCCTAATGCTGTTTTGCTGCGCATTATTGGACTTGCTGCTTTTGCCCATGATAAAATGCTGCTTTTCTCTCGGCAATAGCTGGTGCCGCCGCTGCTATTTATGCTGATTCAGCAACTGTTCCTGTTACTGCTCTTGTAAGAAGTGTCACTCTAGAGCTGCTGCGCCTTGCTGCAAGTATCAATTGACTGAACCAAAATACAAAAAAATGGCTTAATATTGTACGAATGGAAGATTAGGCCTATGGGGAAAAATACTTGAAATCATTAAATTTCCTGCTATACACAGCTGTCTTTGTTCTATATCTGCAGTGTACGAATGGAAAATTAGGCCTATGGGGAAAAATAAGAGGAAATTATTCAAAATTTCCTGCTATACAACAGCTGTTTTTCGTTTGTCTATACCTTGCAGTGTACGAATGGAAAACTTGAGGCCTATGGGGAAAAAAATAAGGATGAAATTCATTAAAGTTCCTCCTATCACAGCTGTTCTTTGCTCTATATCTGCAGTGTACGAATGGAAAATTAGGCCTATGGGGAAAAAATAAGATGAAATCATTAAATTTCATGCTATACACAGCTGTTCTTTGCTCTATATCTGCAGTGTACGAATGGAAAATTAGCCCTATGGGGACAAAATAAGATGAAATCATTAAATTTCGTGCTGTACACAGCTGTCCTTTGTTCTATATCTGCATTCACGCTGCTGCTATCCACATCTGTTTGCCCTACTGCCATTCTTACTGCTGTTCTTCAAGCTGTTACTTCTCTGTGTCCCCTTTCACCTTCCCCTTCCCTCACCAAAAGCCACCCTTCGCCCCCCTGTGTGTGTGTGCGTTGGTGGGTGCCACCAATGCACACACACACACACACAATAAAGAAAAAACGGAAGAACGAAAGGCTTAACTTGGAACACCCAAGTCTGAATAGGCCATAAAATGGTGAGACCCCAACACCAATAAAGTTTAAACCCTTCAGACACCGTTCCTTCTTCATCAGTCTTCCGGACCCCTTTTCTCCTTCCTTCTCTATCACTCTCAGTCTCTCTCTCTCTCTCTCTCTCGCCCCTGACGCAGGAGAGGGCGAAATGGAAAGGGCTTCGCCTGTTGGAGGGAGACCCTGAGTTTCTGTCTTCTAACAACCTATATCTATCTGCTGATCTATGTACATATATTGCAATCCGTCCTGGTGACGGTGGGAAATTCTATCTGAGACGCTGTTGCTTGTGGAATAATTCCTCTCTTCTCTCTCTCTCTCTCTCTCTCTCTCTCTCTCTGTTCGCAATTGGTTCCGGTTTCATAAGGTGATAGCAATTTTTCACATGATCAACACACAACACACACACACACACACACACACACACACACACACATATATATATATACTATATATATATATATATATATATATATTACATATATATATATTATATATTATATATATATATATATATATATATATATATATAATATAATACATAATATAATATATAAATTCTTCCTCTGTCTCTTAGCTCTTTTATTTTCCATCTGTTCACAAATTAACACGGCTTAATTTGAACAGCATTGCCCGTTTCAGGTCCTCGATAAAAAAAAATTAATTAAATAAATGAATAATACTCTCTAGCGAGATATTGATAAGATTTTGAAAACAAAATCATAAACTCAAACTACGAAATCTGATCAAAACGATGAACATTAGGTACCATACAAACGAGACATTAAAACCTCGTTGCAATACGTTTGTGTCATCTGATAAAATAATTATGACGGATAAGAAAATTCCATTTAATAATTAAAACAATAACAAGATTTAAGCAGCAAAATTAACGAAAATATCAGAGTAAGAAATACTAATAAAAAAAAAACATCTTTATCGATACATTCTAATGAAATCTGCTTAAAGAATCTCGATCGATAAGAAAATAAAAGAATGAAGATCAATTTGAAATTACAAAAATGACAGGAAAATACACCTCTAATCAACCCAACCGACCGACCGCCCCCCTCCTTTTTTTCCAACGGGTCCGGTAAGCGTCTATTGATGGCGCTTTCGCTCTAGCTGACCAAACAGGACGCGAGTCACTTCCATAAAGGCTAAGTCCGACAAATGAACTGAAAGTCCGACGGCATTGGGGAGCCTTAGCGGGCCTTAATGACGAATGGGATGGTCCTGCTTGATCGCTGTGGTCAGGCAGACAGAGCTGAAATGAACTCTACTACCTGTTTGGTAGTTGTGGTTATATTTGGTCTCCAGGTAGGTTTTTGTTTTCTTACCCGCGTAGAACGTAACAACTACATGTACAGATACACGCCGTGATACTGGCAACAAGCACATACGCCCACAGGTGCATGCGCGTGCGCACACACACACACATAATTGTACATTATATATTTATATATTATAATTGTTTTATTTCAGTAATTTGTTCATATATCTTGCACTTGGATCTCAAGGATTTGTAGAGACAATCGTATCCAGAAAAGCGCGCGAAGAATTCGAGTAGTTAGGAGCGCATTGGGCCTATTACAATTACATATGTATCTGATAAAAGTGAGCAGTAGATTCTACACACACACACACACACACACACGTGTATATTATGACTCTTGAACCAGTGGTTCTAACCTCGCTAAACACAACCGACAAACTCAGGTCAGAACTTGTTGGCCCGATTTCCGAACGAACGTTGTCTCCGATGAACTCAGCAGCAGTAAATAAGGTCTTTCTTTAGTCTTGTAGGATGCAAAATAATAACATATATGTATGTATGTATGTATGTATGTATGTATGTATATATGGTTATGTATGTATGTGTATGTATGTATGTAATATAATATATATAATATATATATATATATATATATATATATATATATATATATATATATATATAATATATAGGGAAAATTGAAGGGGGTTCTATCAACCAGTAGACATCTGTCGGTGCGAGGTGAAGGATAATCCTTTATTCCCATTATATGTTTTATACTTTTATTGTAGTCGCGACTTTATATATATATATTCATATATATATATATATATATATATATATATATATATATATATATGTATGTATATACGTATATATAATATTGCGTGGGTGAGTGCCAGTCAATTTGCACGACGTCGGAGTGGAAAGACCCTCGCAATACGGAATATAGTCTGTAATGCTATACTCCCATTGCCATGGTTGGCCTATTGGCTTCCCTTAAGCCGTCCAATCAGCTTACAGCGGACGTCCGTATGGGACGTGAAAATAACAACGGTTATTTCTATGAAATTGGGAGGACCCGGATACAGATTAATCAGGGAATTCAACAAAGGTCACCTTTTTTTTTTTTTTTTTTTTGCGTTGACTCTCTCTCTCTCTCTCTCTCTCTCTCTCTCTCTCTTCTCTCTCTCTCTCGTTGTGTGTGTGTGTGTGGTTTGAGGAAAATATTTTTTTTTTTGCGTTGGCGCGCTCTCTCTCTCTCTCTCTCTCTCTCTCTCTCTCTCTCTCTCTCTCTCGTTGTGCGTGTGTGGGTGTGTGTGTGTGTGCTTTTAGGACAATATTTTTGTCCGTGTGTAGGTCTGTTTGTCAATCATGCGGGAACATTTCAGAGCATTGTTTCAGAAATTATTCTGCGTAATGCATGAAATAAATTGAAATGGATAAACAAAGAAGGTACAGAAGTATTAGAATTCCTTTCACTGTATAATGCATAAATATGAATAAATGCGATATTTAGAAGAAAACTTCCATTTCACATATTTTATTTAAAGGATTTCTCCCTCGCTCTCCTTTAAAGATAAAACGTAGATATCAAAATCTTTTTGTTGTCATGGTTGAAATTGGAATTGGATATGGAATTTAGGCCAAAGGCCAAGCATTGGGACCTATGAGGCCACTCAGCGCTGAAACGGAAACTGACAGGAAAAGGGTTGATAGGTGTATCAGGAGGAAAACCCCGCAGTTGTACTTTGAAACAATTGTTAGAAGAGAGTGGAAAGTAAGTGGTAGAGAATATGAAAGGAGGTATAGTAAAAGGAATGGAAGGGCTTGCAGCTGGAGGCCGAAGGCACGTTGCAAAGAACCTTAAGTAATGCTTACAGTGGACCGCATGAGGTGCACTGAAGGCACTCTCCCCGCTACGGGTTTGTTGTCATGGTTTTAGAAAAATTAGTGAAATGTATCTGTCCTGTCTTCTTCTGTAATGAATAAAGGATACTGAAATCAATCTCTCTCTCTCTCTCTCTCTCTCTCTCTCTCTCTCTCTCTCTCTCTCTCTCCAGTCTCAATACGGCAAGGGAAATGTATACTTGAATATATGGTAACTATAATCTGTAAAACCAAGGAAAATATTTCAGCTTGTAAAATTGCATTGGAGTGGTTAATCAACTTCGCACACAGAGAGAGAGAGAGAGAGAGAGAGAGAGAGAGAGAGAGAGAGAGAGAGGCTAATAATTTTCATTTGTTAAACTACAGAGAGATTTTTCAATATTTTCTCACATCACACTGCTAGAGAGAGAGAGAGAGAGAGAGAGAGAGAGGAGAGAGAGAGAGAGCGGCAACTTAAGCAATGAACAGTTTATAAGACGAAACGTAAGAAAGGACAACTCAAAGTATAAGTGAAGCTGAAAAATGAAAATATGTTGTACCAATGTCCCGATTTATAATGGCGTTATCATATGACCAAAACCAATTTAAAGTTCTCATTCACCTACTCCAAAATCAGGTTATTTTGTTGGAACCCCGTTGCTGTCGTAGGTTGTCGTAGTTGCTCTCTACCTGACGCTTTAGCATTCATTTGTTTTTTGTTTGTTTGTTTGGTGTTTTTACGTTGCATGGAACCAGAGGTTATTCAGCAACGGGACCAACGGCCTTACATGACTTCCGAACCACGTCGAGAGTGAACTTCTACTACTAGAAATGCATATCTCTAACCCATCAATAAAATGTCCGAGAGTCGAACGCGCGGCCACCGAGGTGGCAGGCCAATACCATACCAACCACGCCACTGAGCGCTCTTTTTTTTTTGTTGCGCTATATACAAAGTAATTAAAGATCTTTAAATTACTATGCACGTTTTGACAGAATTAAATGTCTAAGCGATACAGGTAAAACATGTTGCAGCGTATGCAAAAAATCATTTTAAAGTTAACACATAAATACATAATCAAAATTGACAGCTGAAACAATACCATGCCGATTGTTGCTCTAAAGCAATATTGTAATATCTCCGACACCCAAAACATCAACATCCATATCAGTACCACGAAGACAGGCCAAGAGTCCCACGGTGAACGAGTGGAAGGATGTTTGGAAATCTTCAAGGAAATTTTAGTCTACTCGGCTGTTAAATTTTGTAGAATGAAAAGTACAAAGCGCTGATGATTGCAGGTGATACAGTAATGACTAAGGGCAGTGAAGAGTAACTACAGTAACTGGCGTGAATTTGAAAGTGTACGAATTAGCGAAAGACTTTGAAAAATTTTTTCAAGAGGAGAAAGACAAGAAGAAATGTCACCCAAGCCAGTAAGGTTTTGAAGATGAATGGAAACAATGAAGAGGGAGTAATGAATGGTAATATGGATGGTGCAATAATGGAAGAGGCCGATTGGTGAAGATAAGTGGGAATAAATACTGCGAATGATGACAGTATAAAAAAAATGCCGAATCAAAATTGATGAAACAAAGAAGAAGCTGGCCGTAAATTAAAGATTGTATATGATCCCTTTACGGACAGTGGATTCGGAATAATCGAAAAGGGGCAAAATTCAGAGATAAATGGAGGAAGTGGCAACAAGGTCAGTAGAATTAAGTGAGATGGTTTGGTCATGTGGAAAGAAATGTGAATAATAGGAGAGTGTTAGAAAGATGGAGAGGAAGACCA
>NC_061090.1:20454384-20474384 GCF_015104395.2 Macrobrachium nipponense | reverse complement strand
GATTTTTTTTCTTGGGTGATGAAAAACCTCGCCCCCCGCCACCCCCCCCCCCCACAACCCTTCCCCCAAAAAAGTAGATTTATCCGTTTGACTCCAAGGAGTGCCCAGAAACTTTTGCTGTCATGCTTCGGTGTAAAATGGAACAATACAAGTTGAAGAAGTTGGACAGCTAAGTGGGCAAAGTGAAAGAATGAAAAACAAAAGGCAGAGAGCAATGCACCCAAGCGCCAAAGGGCCACAATAAGACCCTTGAGTACTACAGCCTACAGTGCTCCACACTGTATGCAACTTATAGCTGGCTCAGGGAGCGAGAGGAAGGCAGAGAGTTCCAAATTCAAGAGGTGAATGGCGCCAAGGTCTGAATAAACCAGTTGACCCACGAGATGGAGATCTCGGCATAATTTGTAAGAAACTTACCTAACGATTCCTTTAAAAGCAGAGGCCGAAGGGGGTATAGGCAATATGAAGACCCTTAGCTAACTTATGCCAATGGCAATGAAACGAAGTTGGCGGCAGGAAGGAGAGAAACGATTTAAAGCCTGGAAAAAGAAAGTAGAGAATTCCAAGCCCTGGAAATCCCACGGGGAACGTAAAAGTTCAATGCCTGGAAACATCGATGAAAGACGAAATTTCCAAATCCTGGAAAAACAGCGGGGAGAAGAGACATCCAAAGCCTGGGAACGGAAGAAAAGAAAAAGTCGATGACTTGGCAAGTCCGCAGAGCAAATGTGTGATGGGGTGACCTAACGGGAGTGACAAGGCCAATGAAGAAGAGGAATACTGAATATGAATAAAATACTCATATTAAGTGCAATACCTCCAGAGACGATAGAAATTTTTCAGGAAAAATAACAATAATTAGTTACGGAAATACAATTGGCATGAATATTGATACGGAAATTTAACAGCAAAATGTTATTGATCAAGATAAATTCAATAAAAAAATCCTCGATAGTGAAGGAATGAAAATATAAATGGCGACAAGATGAACGCATTAATAATGAAGGCAGTCTAATGATGATAAATCGTACTACAGAAAGAGCAAAGCATCGATAGTCATATCTGCGGTAAAATCTCAACTGAGTTGAGTTGAATATAGAACTTAGGCCAAAAAGCCAAGCAGTGGGACCTATGAGGTCATTCAGCGCTGAATTGGAAATTGACAGTAAGAGTTTGAAAAGTGTAACAGGAGGAAAACCTCGAAGCAGTTGTACTATGAATCAATTATTCGGAGATGGTGGAAAGTAAGATGAGAGAAAGAGAATATGAAAGGAGGTACAGTAAAAGAACGATAGGGGTTGTAGCTAAGGGCCGAGGGCACGCTGCAAAGAACCTTACGTAATGCCTACAGTGCACCGCATAAGGTCCACTGACGGCACTTAAAATCTCAGCAAATAATAAAAATTGATGAAAAAAAAGAGAACAAAAAAGAGACATGCAACGATCATTCACGTCAGATATACAAGACAGAATAAAAAAAAATATTCCACGCCTCATAATGTACTTGTTGCTCTAAGCTCCTTCTGTTCAAATTTTCCACCTCATAAATGCTCGATGCTCCATGACAAAACCAATGAAATATGCTCAATCCATAAGACAAAAATATCTTTAAAAAATCCATAATTTACAATGCCCAGCGCATTACAAAATACTACAAAAAATAAAGAAAAAATACCCAAAACTGAGAAAGAGTAAAAAAAGCATTCCCAACTCATAATACACTTTCATTATTTCTATAACTCATAATGCTCACCGTTCCACATCCTAATCATTATGAAAAAAAAAATCACCGAAATTAAAAAAAGAAAAAGTCATCTATTAATCGCATGCATTATATCGGACTAGAATAAAAAAAAAAAGATAAATAAATTCGTCCGCGTATTACCGATTCCATCTAGCCCCATAAAGCAGATATCAAAAGCTATATTAGATGTTAATATTGTCGATATGGCATTGAAAGGGATTTCCGGCACGGGGCACTAAAGAGTTAAATGCAGGCGTCTGTGTGTCTCTCTCTCCGCTCCTGTAGGCGGCGTCCAAATAAATATAAATATCCGCTCGGCAAAATAAATATGGACAAATGAATCAATGGATCCAGATGGAGATATGAATTCCTGTTCTCATTAATATTCATGGGTGTAAGTATGTAAATATGTTTGTTATGATGATGAGTAGGTAATTTGCGATGTTGAGTGAGTGTGTGTACGTGTGTCTGTGTCGTGTATGTTACACAGTGTATATATGTATATGTGCATACACACACATATATATATAAATATATGTACTCACCTCATTCCTTCCCTGCGCTTGGATCTTAGACCATCACCTTGTATCAACTTCCTATCAGGTTAGCACTCGTTCGCTCCTTTTCACTCTCCTGTAAAAAGATAAAAATTATTTGCTACCATATATATATATATATATATATATATATATATATATATATTTACACACAAATATGCATATATAGTATAACATATATAAATAGATATATATATATATATAATATATAGTATATATATATAATATCTATATCTATATGTCATATATGTTATGTTATATAAATATATATACATTATGATAACACAGTAAAAATACGTATATATATATATATATATATATATATATATATATTTCTATATATATAAACTATATTATTGTAATATTATATAAAATATATATATATATACGTAGTTATATATATATATATATATATATATGTGTGTGTGTGTGTGTGTACATACAAGTAGGTATAAAAATATTTATACATTATATGATAACACAGTAAACATACGTATATGTATAGTTATATTATAAATGTAATATAAAAAGAAATTTATTATATATATATATATATATATATATATATATATATATATAGATGCATAAATAAATATTCATACTATTATATACCTATTCAATATATATATATATATATATATATATATATATATATATATAATATTAGGCCGCCTTCCTAACAGCAGTTGCTCCATCATTAAAATAACGGTCATTCCAACATTCACAGTTTAATTGTTAAATCGTGAATTACTCCAGAAGTCATTTGGAATGCAAAAGCTCACCCCCATTCAATTCCCTGCCCTGGTTAAGGTTAACCGCAGTCGTCTAACTATCAGGGACTCATTTGCTGCTAAGATCAACACTGGTAAAATGGGATTTAATGGTACTGGAGAAGAACTTTTTTACTAGTAATTGGGACCACTTTTCTAATTTTCTTATTTTAATTGTTTAATATTTTAATATATATATATATATATATCTATATACTATATTATCTCGTCTATATATATTTATATATATATATGTGTGTGTAATTGTTTTATTATATATAGGTAAGATCATTCTATGGAAGCTTTCTGCTCGGTACTTTATCCACAAAGGAATAAAACCGGCCCAGTATTTTAAGAAACAGGTTATCTCTCTCTCTCTCTCTCTCATTGAACACACACACACACACACACACACACACACACACACACATATATATATATATATATATATATATATATATATATATATATGTACCTAAATGCAATGATAAGAATAAATGGAAAACAATATGACCGAATTGGTTATATATAATAATACAGGCATGAAATGTAAAACCTGAAACATGCCAATACAGGATATTAAGCTACAAGGTAAAAGAGAAGAAAAAAACATACTGTAACTAAATCGTAACACAGCAAAGCAAAATTTCGGCAGACCGGACTCCTCATTCGCTGTAACAAGCGGTGGTTGCGTCTGAGGCTTTTCTTGTGTAAGGGGGGAAAATAGAGACCCGTATTTTGGCAACACTGGTTCGCAGGCCTGCCTTGTTAATATACAGAAATTTCTTGTTTATGAAGACATTCTTGTTTACTTTTATCTCACGCATTGTTTGTAATGAGGTTAGCTTTGTTTTTGTTTTTTTTAAAAGCACGTGAGTTGACATTAGGTATTTCTTTTTCACCTCTGAGTTCCTTCACTGAGACTAAATCCGACCGCGCTTTCTTTCATTAAAAAATAAGGGATGTTATTTAACGACCGTTTGTTTTGGCCATTTTCGGACACGCTCCGAGTGTCACTGAATAGAGGCAGTCACACACACACACACACATCACTCATTCCACTGCCTTTCGTCCCAAACCATAATTTAACTAAATCGATTCCAGACGAAGTTCACGGATTTTGCTTAAACACCCAAGATGAAGACTAACTCGGCCGACCTCTGCCTTTGAGACACTGCGAACCGCTTTTTTTTTTTTTATTTTTTTTCCTTTTTAGCCATCTTCGTTCGTTTCCGCGAGACGAAATCAATTAAAACGAACTCTTGTCGGTCGGGGCGTGTGCCGAAACTCACAGAAAAGACATCGGTAGGCAGCCTGGCTGGCTGGCTGGCCTCCCCGGTCGGCGTAGCAGAGGTTCCGAACGAAACATTTTGGGACCAAAGTCGCTCTGCAGTGAATGCACCCAACAGGGCGTGAAGTGAGCACATGGTTGACACTGGAGTCAAATATTGCCAAACTACCTCTCGCTTCCCTTATCGTCGGCAGTCTCTCTCTCTCTCTCTCTCTCTCTCTCTCTCTCTCTCTCTCTCTCTCCTACCTCAAAAATATTTTTTATGCTTGTAGAGGTTTTTCGTCTTCTGAGACTAACAAACCTAACACCATAAACCACTCAGTCTATCAGTCTCTACCGCAGTAATGAAAGGTGATATTGTGTTTTATCTTCCCTCTCGACACTATCCCTCCACGTCTCCAAAGTACTGCAAAGAACTATACAACTAATTATAGCTGATTTTCTCTCCTACAAACAAACAGATCTTATGATTCTCCCCTCGCGAACCACCTACTCTCTTTCAATAGAAAGTTCTATTTTCTTTAAAAAGAAGGGAGAGAGAGAGTGTGTGTGTGGAGGGGGGAGGGTGAAGTTATTATACTCTTAGATGAGTCAAATTATCTCCTTGCCAGACTTCCAAAATAGGCTGTCTAAAATGAAGGGAAAAATTGCAGGAACTTTGTAGGGGAAGGAGAGAGAGAGAGAGAGAGAGAGAGAATTAGCCCTAATTGTTCGCTCAGAGAACATACAAAATCTTGCGTTTCATTACACAGTATCTGTGATGAGAATACAAACAGACAGCATGATTGATTACGGGTGCAAAATCTTTGTATGTGCCGAGAGAAAGAGGGAGAGAAGGAAAATATCGGCCGTGGAAACGGAACGGTGCCGGCTGTTACATAGTGAGAGAGAGAGAGAGACGACGACAGCTGTACTTTATGTTTATATTCGGTTCCCGCCCAGTATTTTCATTTTGGTGTTTTCATTTTCATCAGGCGGGGCATTTGGCCCAGCCACAACGAACGCTTGGGTTAATATAAAATTGGAAGTCTAATGTTTACGGCTGGACTGAATTAAAGATAAAAGGGATGTCTCTCTCTCTCTCTCTCTCTCTCTCTGTATGCATCGCTCGCTCATTCTTTCTCTTTCTCCTATTCTTCGACTGATCGTATGAGTGCACATATTAGTCGGTGGTACTTCGGCTTGTTCTCAAAGCGTCACTTTGGACGCCGTATTTAACACTAGCACCCCCCCCCCCCCCCCGATCAAAGAATAATATACACCCATTTCTATACTTTGTGATCGACAAATCATATTTAATAAATCTCAAGAGCTTTTACACCTGTAACCTATCGGGGTCTGCCATGTATGGGTACCTGTGTGTGCGTGCATTGAGAGATTTTGTATCTATAGCAGTCGTGATTTGATGTAGGCTATGTATTCATAGGTTTATTTTTTCCAACAAGTTCCGGGTGTATGTATGTTTGCTCTCGCTCTCTCAATACACGTAAGGATTTTGCTCTTGTAACCTATAACTATCTCTCTACCCATCTATCTATCTGCCTGTTTCACACGCACGCTCACAGATATTGTAACTATAAACCAACCCATCCCTTCTCCCCCAATACACTTTCCACACCACTTTCAAACCCCTCCCGCTTCGGGCAACCCATCACACACCCTCTCTCTCTCTCTCTCTTTTACCCACCCCCTCCTCCACACTACCTCCCCCTCCTCACCCACCTCGCCCCCTTGCCGAAAATATTGTTTGGACGCTACCCTGTCACACCGAGATGGAATTTGACATGGGGACAATAAGATAATTGCCGTCACTTGTCTCTCACACCCAATCAAATAGACTCGGGGAAAAGGGGTTGTTTTGACCGGCCATCATCAACCGGGAGATTTTCAACTTGATTTTCCTTCGCTCCCGGCTTTCACGCCGCCGCTGCTGTTGTATTCTTTTTCACGTAGTACTATTACTACCACTACTACTATTATTATTACTCCCGCCGTGTCTCTTGCCCATTCTACTACGGTTGGTACTGTATATCTTTATTTAATCTCGTATTACTACTACTACTACGTAGTGCATATTTCCGTGATGCTAGTACTATACGTTACTAGATTTGGGTTTTCCTTTATCACTATTACTAGTACTTACACAGCTATCACTAACATTACCCTCTTGTGCTTCACGTTTCCTTACATATACTACTACTACTATTATTAAAACTATTATCTTTTATTGCTGCTACCAAATCTGGTTCTGTACCACCTATCAGACTACCATTACCACGATATGACCATATTAAACATCACTACCATTTGAATAGATTTCCGATAATACATTTAGTACCTACGAGGTCATTAGAGCCTGGTTGGCTACCAGGATATAACCTTATCCGAAATTATATATATAGGCCTATATTCCCGCTGGGCTCCAGCGAAGCCCGTGCACGTTTTTGTATGTAACCTCTCTTATTTTTCTCGGTGCAACTTGGGGTTTCTCATAGTTTTTCCTTCAGATCCACGTATAGTTCATCTCATTTTCTGAATATCTTTATTTTATTGTCCAGCCACTCCAACTCCTTAGCCTTTCTCAGTCTTTAAGCGTCGAATGGCCGAAAGTGTCCTACTGAAACGTCTACGTTTGCATAGGCCTATACGAAAACTTTCCAGGTGTCAGGTCTATTTAAACTGCTTTACTGTTTGCGCACGTACATATTTCGAAAGTTATATATCTACTTTTATATTATAATATACTTTCCCTACTCCCCCAACCCCCAGCACCCCCCCCCCCACAACCAAAAGCCCCTGGACTGGGAATACTTACATGTACGCTTTGGCGTTTAAGCTGAAAGATGTAAAGGTAGTTGATTAAAGGTTGGTTGAACGGATGATGGTAAAATGGCATCAATCAGCATTGCTAACATATGCATTCATAAGTACTGCATATATGAATCAGCAAATGTTAAATTCGTTTTGAAACACTCTTCAGGCAACAGTCTGTTTATTACGGCTCTCAAAACCGCAAGGAACTTCAATTAACCGTAATTTTGTCATCTTTGAATTGACACTGGATACAAGAAGCAGTAGAGATACAAGAAGCAGTAGAAGTCCGTAACTGTATTACAGAGCTCACTGTAATGATGTACTCTTATACAAAACTAAAATCACAATCTTGCTCTTCTGAAAGTCATGATTATATATTAGATTTTAACGAAATTTATAGCCATCCACACAGCACTAAGTGTCAATGAAGACTGACCGCTAGTGCGCTTAGCGCTTTGTTTTTCCTAAATACCTCATCGAAGAAGAACCATTACCCTAATGATTCTTCTAGAATCTAGTTTATTTCAAACCGGATATTCGATATAATCAACAAAATACATATTCTTTGACCACCATCGCATACCTTTTGCATTGAGGGTCAAATATGATGTAAACTCATATAAAGGGTTAATATTTTTGCTGCTTAACTTCTCGTTACTTAGCCGCTACCGACATCGCCGTCTTCCCTGTTTCTATCTATTGAACGCTCGTTCTTTCATTGCTCGAGATGACCCCAATTCAAACAACTAGATCAGTTGAGTCGTTTACTCTTAGCGAGGAGTGTCTGTGCTAATGTGTAATGCAGCTAGGGGAACAATTCATCAGTTTTTATCAGATGTGGATGATATCGAAGGAAGGAGATAGAAATAAAGGCCATTATTAGAAGAAGATGGAGTGACTTACTCATCTGCAGCACTTGTTGGCCAAGTCGGGACATCTGATTAGTGTGAAGCTTATTCAAACAGCGCCCTGCTGACTTACGAAGACGTAAGTGTATGTTCATTTTTTTTTTTTTTTCTCGAAATTTGTAATTCGGTGGTTTTGTCGTTGGTTTTGTTCATGCTTACGTTGCGATTCGCCGGCTTCTTAGATGTAATACCGAGTTCGATTTCCGGGAGAGGCCTATTGGTCTAGAATCGTTCCTTTCACAGTCCTATTGTGCCTTGTTTAACGTAGGTAGTGAATTATTGTGTGTGTGTGTGTGTGTGTGTGTGAGTATACACTGAAGCTCTATGGTTGCTTGTGTTTGTTTGATTTTGTCAAAGGTTTGTAATACTAAGTGAGCTCATTGTGGTGCGTGTAGGTTACGTTGTTTTTGCTGTGCAGGCATTTTATGTTGTTACTAGACCCATGAAACTCCTTGAGGTGCGTTTTCGTGGATTTATTTATATGTATTAAATAAGCGTTTGTGTGTCGTTGTGCCAATGAACTCCGTGGTTGAGTTTGTTGTTTTTGCTGGAGTTCAGATCCTCTGTGGAAGATGTTGCTAACTTGACTTAAGCCTGACAGATATGTCCTCCATAGTCTACACATCAGTTCAATATGGGAATATATATATATATATATATATATATATATATATATATATATATATATATATTATATATAATATATGCATAGAATATACTTATACAAAAAGCAAAATTAGAACCGCCTAAAATCTAAACAAACAAGCAACCAAGAGGAAGAGGAGAGAAAGCCGAAGGCGCTGCCAACTACCACGGCACCTTGATAAGGAGGATCGTCACGGAAGTGTAAAGGTCCTTCTTTGAGCGTATCGAAGAGTCCTCTCCCTCCCGTAAAAGACACAATACCGAAGAGACTCAAAAGCCATTTTGAATTTTACGCGACATTCCCCTCTCTCTTTGGGCCCAGCACGCGCCTTTGCTTTTTTGAAAAAGCCCCGGCGTTCGCACGAATCGCACCTCTCGATGGCGCCCAAGTTGGGCGGAAATGCAGATGGATGAAGTTCCCCGTTTTTTTTTCTCTTCTTCTTCTTCTTCTTATTAACTCTGCGAAGCTCATGTGTTGTTGCTGCGTGTTTGTCATTGTTGTTGATGCATTAATGTTGTTTCTTGTGATTGTGTGTTTGTTGATTTTATTATATCTTTATTGCCACGTGTCTGCTTGTCAGCAAGCTCGAGCTTGTTGGAGCGTGCTTCTGTCTCCCCTACCCTCCCGTTCCCCTTACCTACCCCGCCATCACCCGGGGTTGACAAACCGGTTTCCAGGAGGTTGGTGGCTGTATCATGTCTCCCCTGCTATCTCCAGGGGGTGGGGGGAAACAAACAAGAAAATCCGACCCTTGGATTTTGATTTATTTTATGGTGAAAATAGATTAATCAAGCTCCTTTGGATTGGATTGGTTGTGGTGTCAGATCTGTGAATCTCCTTCGTAGATTGTGTTTGTCTGTTTTGTTATAGTTATTCGAATGAAGCTCCCTCCTTGCTGGTTTCTGTTTGTTGTTATATTAAAGAACTCATTGCGATGCATGTATGTGTTTTTCTAGGCTCGTGTCTTTTGTTGGTATTAGACCTATGAAACTCATTTGGGTCCGTGTTTGTTTGTTGTTGTATAAATGAGCTCCTTATGGGCTTGTTTGTTGTTTTTGCTGGGCGTGTATTTGTTGTTCGTGTTAGATTAACCTATAGCTAATTAGCGAAGGTTTGTTTTTCTTATATGATTCAGTCTGATATAGTTTTTTGTTTTTTGTTTTTTTGTTACTTAATGGCCATTAATATATGATTCAGTCTTTATTTTATGATATAGTTAAAGCAACTCTTGCGTTTCATCATTACGATGTACACGAAGGCTTTTATTCTTCGTATCTCACTGTAAAATTTCTCTCTCTCTCTCTCTCTCTCTCTCTCTCTCTCTCTCTCTCTCGTGACACTGAAATAACGAGGCATTTCATCTGCCACATTGGCCGGTATTTATGATGATGTTTCTGGGTATCCTTTTGGCTAAGATTTTAGGATAATGAGCCATGAAGCACTCAGGATACGGCAGCTGGTTTCTGTGCCCCCTCCCTAAAAATGCCCCCTACCCCCTACCCCCGCTACCCGGCCCAAATAACGCCCTTCTCTAAATTTTGACTTCTTTATCTTTCCGTCATGCTTGCCTAACGGAACATTCCACGTTACAGAGGAGGTCAGTGTAATTCTGAAAATAGTTTTTATGTTCACGGTTTACTCTCCAGGTTATTTAGTCATAGACCTATCTGCTTGGTTCTCTTAATGTCCGTCCATCTGCTAATGTGATCATTTTCAAAGCATTGTAATAGTAACATATTGACTATGAAGGCGCCGTAATTCGTATGTGTGTATATATCTAAATATATGTGTATATATGCAGAGTATGTATATATACGAGTATATAAATAAATCATGTATGGATTATGTACATTTAATTTTTATGTGGTGGATTCAGGGTTCGATGTCAAGGGCATAAATGCAGCATAGGTCAAATGGCACTGTTTCACGAACAGGTCTCCTTCGTGACCTATTTGTTTTCCGTTTTCAGTAAATCGTGCTACTTTGGGTATAGCCATCTACGCGTCACCTGCTCCGAGGCGCTAGTACTAAATACCGCATGGTATATGTAAAGTAGACGGAAGCGCCTCAGTTGCGTGGTTGGTATGGTGTTGGCATCCCGCCTCGGTGGTCGCGAGTTCGATTCTCGGCCATTCCATTGAGGAGTGAGAGATGTGTAATTTTGGTGATAGAAGTTCACTCTCGACGTGGTTCGGAAGTCACGTAAAACCGTTGGTCCCGTTGCTGAATAACCACTGGTTCCATGCAACGTAAAAACACCATACAAACAAAAATAAAGTAGACGGCCGCACGAAGATACCGTTTATTAATATAATTTGTCGACACGGCTTCCCAAGAAGCTTCCGCCATTTTTAGTACCAAGATCTTTAGACTGTGTTTAGCACTATAGTAGATTCACATCAACCGTGTGTTTGATGTCTTGGCCAGTCCCTTACGACGCTCCTGATTGGCTTTTGATAAGCCAATCACAAGGCTGGAAACTCTGTCTCTCGAGAGAGTTCACATGGGTAGGGTGTATGTTCCACCTCTCCTGAGGGATACGTCTTTGAAAAATATCCCTCAGGAAAGGTGGAACATACATCCTGCCCATGTGAACTCTCGAGAGAGACTGAGAGTTTCCAGCCCTGTGCTTGCCTTATCAACAGCCAATCAGGAGCGTCGTCAGGTACTGGCCTAGACATCAAATGCACGGTTGATGTGAATCTACTATAGTACTATACACGGCGTCACAAGGAGCTTCCGCCATGTTTAGTACTATAATATTCATAGCGAATTCTGCAGGTTTTTAGAAAACTGCCGTTTCCCTGTTCAGAGAAGATGGCAATAAATATCAAGCATTGTACTAATTAATCTATCTATATATATAATTATATAATATATATATATTATATAATAATCTGGGAAGACTGTCTGCATTTATTCACCCATATGACATAAAATTTGGTAGCTCTGGTTCTTCGTCTTTTGATATTTATTTAAATTTATTATTGAATGTTTTTGGTATTTATTTAATGGCTTCGGTTATTTGTAAGCAGCTGTCTTTTACTCAGGTCCCCAACATGAATGTATTTTCGCTTACTCGGGGAGTAAGCTAACAAACTATGCTGTTGTTGTTCTTGCTGCGGGGCAGGAAAGGTCTATGGAAGAGCTAGAAAAGGTCTGAAAAGGTGTTTCGCATTGAGTTCAAGATCCAAGAATTTTAGGACAGGATATTTATGATTTATTTATTAGAATTAAAATGTAAAGAAATAAAATAAATATGTGCATGTTAAACAGTACAGAAAGAAATATTTCTAATAGAGTGTAGTGTATTTATTTTAATTTTCTTTGGTGAAACAACGCTCTATTTGACCGTAGATTTTAGCACGTTTTGATTTACGTTAAGTTAGGAATATAATGTTTACAACTTATGCATAAGGGAAAAATCTCGCACGCATGCCGAGTAAGCTGGAGTCGATCACGCCTTGTTAGATTATAAAATTTTAACTGATTTCAATGAAGTGGCAAATAATTACAGTCAAAATGTTTTTGGCTGTTATAGTTAGAAAGATGCCATGGAATGAAGTTACAATCTGTCATTGAGTAAAAAAATCTAGGGCTTATACTATCAATTGAAATCAATCCTTGCGTTATTAATTGTCTATATGTAACCATATATGCCATACAGACTAACTGACAGACAGATCATTGATAGGTGGGTCTCTGATCAAGGTTTACTGACTCTTTTTTTAGGAGATTTTCTTCAGAGTATTGCTACTGTAACAGATACCCATACAAAAGCACAGTCACGCTTACATTCATAAGCCGGAACACTCTACAAGTACACAGAAATGCGTACACACTTGTATCTCCGGTTCCATATAAAGAATACACAAATAGAACATAGCTACTCACGCACACACTTATCCTCAGTGGCACTCGATTACCCGTATAGCGACACTTACACCCTATTATTCTCTTCCCTCATGTTTACAAGCACACACATTCACATAACACAGCTACACTTTCACACATACTGATGGGACAAATACACACACTCACATGACACATAGCTACACAGTCATACATACTGATTGGACACAAATACCAACATACACACTCTCACATGACACACACGTTCACACATCTGAAGGCACACACACAAAAGCAGACAAACGCTACAAATACACCTACACCCTAGCATTCCTCGTTCCCACCCCTCCCCTTCCCCTCCTCCTTCCCTCGACCTACCCCAGCCCCTATACCCTCTGCCCTCTACTAAACCCACCCCGTCTCCCTCCCTCCCTCCCCCTTCCCCTTCGGTTCTAAATCGGCTTTGCAATGGTGAATGGTGCAATCAGCGGTGGCCCCGGGTTTAGAGCTGAGCACGGTCTCTCTCTCTATACTGTATCATACATTCGACCAATATCCTCCAATAATACAGTCCCGTCCTCTGGTTGTCAGCGTTTGCTGTCTATATAGGGGGAAGTCTCTTCCTCCTCCTCCTCCTCCTCCTCCTGTCGCTCTCGTACCCGTTGTCGACTTGTCTGTTCGTTTTTCGATTTTTTTTTGTTTTCTTTTGTTTAGAAGGAAGACGTTCTCTTCTAATGTTTTGGTTCATTGGCGGTTACTAAGTATCTTCCTTTGTTTTCCTTTGATACGGGTTGGTTTGTTAATTTATTTATTTACCTTTTGTTTGTTTTTTGTTAATTTATTTACCTTCTGTTTGTTTTTGTTTTCCTATGTCCTGTTGTGTGTTTGATACAGGTTCGTTTGTTAATTAATTTCGTGTGTTTGTTTGATATGATTTTTGTCTCTTAAGTACTATTTATTTTATAAGGGTAACTGCCGTTCTTTTAAGCCTATTTGACTGTCTTCTTCTTGTCTTGTCTACGTACTTTCTCTTTTTCTAATTAATTGCTTTTCTATTCTTCTTCTGTTCGTGTAGTTATTCATTATTTGTATTCATACTAGCACATTTTATTCTTCCTGTTTGTTGTTATTCATTATTGATAGTCACAATATTAGCCTCTTTGTGTATATCTAGCTAGCCTTAGCTGAGTACTCCACTTGTTCAAGACGCGATATATGGTGTTTGCACACGTGAATGATTTTTTTACATGAGGTAATTCATTACTTCGCTAGTTCCCTATTTGTTATCATATTTATGTGCAAACCTCACTTTCTTTCGTCCGATTCATTCACTGATTCCATCATGAACTGATTTATTTACCAAAAGTGGTTGCGAATAATAAGGAAACCATTCTGGTGGCCTTGTACCACACGTTTCCACATCTCCTCTCGCACCGGCTGTTTATTTTTTTACCCCTACTGCTAAACTTTGGGATTCTCTTCTCACTTTTTGCTTAAATCCATAGTCAGTTGCATGGTATTAACTCAGTTGGTATCCACTTCGTACTCGCCACCCTCTCCGAGGTGCTATAGTAGATTCACATCAACCGTGCATCTTATGTCCAGGCCAGTCCTTTTACGACGCTCCTGATTGGCTGTTGATAAGCCAATCACAGCGCTGGAAACTCTCAGTATCTCTCGAGAATTCACATTGGCAGGATGTATGTTCCACCTCTCCTGAGGAATAAGTCTTTCAGAAGTATCCCTTAGGGGAGGTAGAGTATAAATCCTGCCTATGTGAACTCTCGAGAGAGACTTACAGTTTCCAGCCCTGTGACTGGCTTATCAACAGCTAATCAGGAGTGTCATAAGGGACAGGCCTAGACATCAGATGCACGGTTGATGTGAATCTACTATAGCACCTCTGAGATCAAAGTATTACATATACACCAATTTCTATATTGTGTGCTCGAAAATTATTATAAAATTATTACATATATATACACCCATTTCGATATTGTGTGGGCGACAAATTATTATAAAATTATTACATATATATACACCCATTTTGATAATGTGTGGTCTACAAATGATTATAAAAGTATTACATTTACACCTATTTCTATATTGCGTGATCGACAAATGATTATAAAAGTATTACATGAGTTTACCCTGGACTTTGACAAAGGTGGTACATACCAGACTAATGCCTAGTTCCATACCATTCGGGTCTGGGCTAGATGCACGTTCTGTGGCCTCTTTACATGAATAGAGAATATAAAGATAAATTGTAGGTTTTTTAATTGTCTGCATTGTGAAAGGTTGCTAAGCGGTAGATAGAGTTATATGAAATATAGGAATATAATTTTTAGGTTATTGAAATTTGTATGTGATTGGGTGATTGTATGCACATGTTTACGTAGATGTAAATCTATGTACGTACATTCGATATATATATATATATATATATTATATATATATATATTATATATATAATTTATTAATAATATAATATATATATGTATATATTTATATATATATATCTAATATATATAATATATATATATCTATATATATAATATATTTATATAGATATAAAAAAACTCTCCTTACTTAGGTTTGAAGACAAGATTAATATATATATATATATATATCTATTATATATATATATATATATATATATATATAATCTGGTCTTCAGACTAAGTAAGAGAGTTTAGACGTTATATACATTATTTAAGGCTTTTAAGATGACCGAAAAGTACAGAATATTGAGTTGCATTGAAATATTCCTAAATCTGATATACTGGCAAGGTGGTGTTTCTAAGCCCTTTCATGGTGGCAACGGTATATGTATCTCGAGAAAGGAAAGTGATATTGTCACAGTTTCTAAATACTTTTTTGAGATTCTAAATGCTTATCGTTTACTTATTACCAGTTAAGTTTAACTTTTCCTGTGTTTTTGGAGCCTGACGGTATCATTGAAGCTTCCACCTTGCTTCTGACACAATGATGCATTCAACCACGTATGGGGTTAGTGCCATCAGTGCACCTCACGGGGTACAGTGTAGGCATCACTAAAGCTTCTTGGCAGCGTCTCTTCGGCCCTTAGCTACACCCCCTTTCATTCGTTTTACTGTACCTCCATTCATATTAACTCTCTTCCATCTTGTTCTTCACCCTCTCCTAACAATTATATCAGTTTAACTGAGAGGTTTTCCTCCTGTTACACCTCTCAGACATACCTGCTCTCAATTTCCTTTCCAGCACTGAATGACCCCATAAGTCCCAGTGCTTGGCATTTGGCCTAAACACTATATTCCAGATGGATCTAACTGCAACCTCTGGTTGGTGGTGAATAGCATAAACTTCCGCCAATCACGATTACCTTCAAGGATATCGGCTGAGCATATTTACCGCCAGTTTAAGAAAATTCTTAAGCAGCTATTTATTCTTTTAAAAATAATCCGTCTGTTGATTATTCTAGTTTGGTATCTTCACAGTTATTACGCTCCGTTCCCCTCTGCTGTTTTTCTCTGTTTTCAGAAGTAAGCAACCTTGTTTTGTATAATTATCTAGAACATTTCATATACAATAATAAAAATGATTAGACATGCCACATCGCCTGTGGCATATTTGCATGTACAAAATCCACTTTCGTCATGTTACCATGTCTATGATATGAGATTTAGAGAAAGAATAACAGGCTTTCGGTATGAGGAGTCAGAAAAGAGCAGAAGGAGGATATTCAGCGACAGAGAGAGAGAGAGAGAGAGAGAGAGAGAGAGATTACAAATTGTAAACTTCTGAAGAAACCTAATTTACAATTCAACAATTTAATTTTAAGGAAAAAATCTTTAGGGAAGGATAACAGGCTTTCAGTATGAGGAGTCAGAGAGACGAGAGAGAGATAGAGCGGACAGAGAGAGAGAGAGAGAGAGAGAGAGAGAGAGAGAGAGAATTACAAGTTGTGAACTTCTGAGGAAACCTAATTCACATTTCAATAATTCATAATTATAAAAAAATATACATAAATATATCAAAGGTGAAGATGAATACTAAGCAGATGATGGGAATAGAGAAGAAAGGGTTGTTGCTTGGGGAATAGGCTACGAACAGAAAGGAGGAAGGAGAGGAGGAGGAGGAGGAGGAGGGAACAGATGGGATAAGAGAAGGGAGGATAGTTGCGCATTAGAGTCCCTAGGCTGACGACCCAAACAATAGCAGCCTCGTATTACTCCCTTCAGCAGCTAACACTCTCTCTCTCTCTCTCTCTCTCTCTCTCTCTCTCTCTCTCTCTCTCTCTTCTGGGTTTGGGAGGGGAAAGAGAGAGAGAAGGGAATCTGACACACACACACATGCACATGCACGTACATAGTCTTACATATCCAGGACCGCATTAGAAAGTACACATGCATAAGTATCTGCATTGAGTATATTCTTATGCATCATCGTTGACATGATTATGTATGTGTGTATTATGTATGTATATGTGTGTATAAGCAATATATGTATACACATACACACATATATATATGTGTGTGTGTGTATAGGGGCAATATATTTATACACACACACCACACACATATCTATATATATATATATATATATATATATATATATATATATATATATATATATATAATAAACTATACACATTTCCCTTTAGGATGGATTCAAAGGGGCGTCCATTTTCCTGTTTGTCATGGTCTCTGAACCATTTCTCTGCATTAGCCGGGATCCACTGCAATTTATTAACAACCAGGTACATAATTCACTTCTCGATTAGACAGAAGTGCAACGGTTTCATCAGCTGCAGAACCAATTCGTTTCCCCTTCGTGGGATTCTATTTGTCTTTTAGTAACGGCTAGATTTCATAACATTTTATGGATATGACTTTCACTGAAGTTCTTGGGATTCCGATATGGAAAGTGAGTTTCCTGCTCTCCAACACCGAGAGAGAAATTGCCTTCAGTAATTAACTACTTTCCGCTGACGTACCTGGTGGGTAATTGCCAAATGCGTTTCTGTACTGACCCACTGTCGAAGCTAGGCGTTGAAAAGGGGAAGTTCTCGTTCGATTTTTATACGCGAATATGAATTTTCAAAGACCGCAATGATGAAAATAGTGTCCAGTGATATTAGGAAATTATAATTAAGATCTAAAGCATTCTATGTGTATCCGTCGCATTCCATTGGCGTACCAAAGTGACTGTAACTACTAGTGTATGTATTCTTCAAATAAGCTTTTCCTTTTTTTTTCCATCATTATGTGTGTTCGGACTTGCTACTGGAGTGATGTGACTACATTTTTTTCTCTGTAGTAAGTCCCTTTTTTTAGTTTTTGATAGTCTTGTAGGCTTATGTTATTTGCGCTTGATGTTGTATTTTTCTTTGTATGCCATGTACGTGGAAGAACAGAAGAGATTACTGTCTACTTTGTTTAATTATTTTGCATTATGTCTCTTTGTGAACAAATTTGTACTAATAATTGTATATTTTTTGTCAATAATATAACTAACTAACTAACTATATCTATACACACACACACACACACACACACACACACACACATATATATATATATATATTATATATATATATATATATATATATATATATATATATATATATATATATATATTTCACTTTTTTACCTTAGCATCACTACTTTGATTTGATATTGTCTTTAGCGTCTGCCAATCTCATTAGAAGACCGCTTTCTCCGTAGGGGGTTTAGTGCCGTTAGTGCACCTTATACGGTGCACTGTAGGCATTACTTATGGTTCTTTTGCGGCGTCCCTGCGCCCCTAGCGGCATCCCCTTTCATTCCTATTGCTATACATCAGTGTATATTCTCCTTTTGCTATACCTCATTGTATATTCTCTTTCTACCATCTTACTTTCCACCCTCGCCTAGCAATTGTCTCCTGATTCAACTGCTTTGAGGTTTTCCTCCTGTTATTTAACCTGGAAAAACCTTGGGTTTTTTTACTTTTACCAGTTTTCCCCCCCCTTTCAAAAGCGTTAAAAAATTGGGGAAAAACTTTTTTCATTATAAGGGGTTCCCCAGGGGGGGCACTTTTTTGGGCCTTGGGGGGCCAAAAGGTTTTATTAAATAATTAAATTTAGAAGGCCATTTCCTAGTTCATATCTGTTGCTGTCGTATGTGACGTTTACAGTTCATGAGACGTTTTTGTTATTACCTGTTTTTGTTTATTTGTATATCTGATTGTAATCAAAATTACGCAAAAACATTAGTGAGGAAATATTCATTTCCGAAAATTGATCAAACGTCGTGAATTTCAACAAGCGATTAGATTATGGGAGAGATAGGAATGTAACTTGTGAGTAGCAAGGAGCCTAGATTTTGTTAACTTACTCTATACAAAATTTAGCTTTGTTGAAAAATCTGGATGGTGCTCAAGTTTCCTCGTATAAACTTTTCGAGTACCGCTCACTATATTACAAGGTTTCTTTTCGAGAAGAATATTAGCTGGCATACTGGTTAGTGTCGTGGCATGCCACTCAGAAGTCGTGGGTTTGCGTCTACCCACTGGCGATGAAAAAATCGCTGGCTCTGTATCATGATCAGTCACTGCTGCAGTGTGGGGTCTGCGGTGGAGGCTGAAACCAGCATTGTTTGGAAGACTGAATTTCAGGTTATATGAAATTGTTATTATTATTATTATTATTATTATTATTATTATTAATTTTATTATTATTATTATTATTATTATTAGAGCTGTTCACGCATCATTACTGTCCCAGGGGTTTACTGCTATTATTACCATTATTGTTAATTGTACAGGACTTTGAATTCCACATATCTACGGGGCTATTCCATTTGCTGAATTTCGGGGCAAAATTTTATTCCACAGGACTTTGAATTCCACAGGAATTTAAATTCCACAGGAAATTAAATTCCACAGGACTTTGAATTCCACAGGAATTTAAATTCCACAGGACTTGAATTCCACAGAATTCATTTCTACAGGACTTTTATTCCACAGGACTTTGAATTCCACAGGAATTCAAAATCTACAGGACTTTTAATTCCACAGAATTTTGAATTTCACAGGGCTTTAAATTCTACAGGATTTTAAATTTCGCAGAACTCTGAATTCCACAGGAATTTGAGTTCCACAGATCTTTGAACTTTGAATTCCACAGGGATTTCAGTACCATGGGGCTTTGAATGCTATAGAATTTAAATTTCACAGAACTTTGAATTCCACAGGGATTTCAGTTTTACAGGGCTTGAACTTTGAATTCCACAGGGATTTCAGTTCCAAGGGGCTTTGTATTCCACAGAACTTTGAATTCCACAGGGATTTAAGTTCCACAGGGCTTTGAATATTCTACAGAATTTAAATTCCACGGAACTTTGAATTCCACAGAGATTTAAGTTCAGCAGGGCTTTGAATTCCACAGGCAT
>NC_061090.1:20439384-20449384 GCF_015104395.2 Macrobrachium nipponense | reverse complement strand
TAACGGCTGTACGTAACGTCATTGTAGTGATTCCTTTAATATATCACCGTCAGTTTTGACGGTATGGGTACTTGTGTAAATCTTGGTGGGTTCCCATTTGTAAGATGTGTTTAGCTAAAGCAACTGTACAGATTTGTGGAAAAGCTGTTCTAACGGCAACTTGTCTTAGTTTAATCGTAAATATACTCGGATGGTAGAATCTACCGGTCACTCTTTTACCAGATACATATGCAACTGTAATAGTCACAATGCCCTCTTAACTTATTGAATTCTTTTCTCTTTTTTGGATACGCTTGTCACTACAAAGCCATAAGATCCAATTCCAAAGAAATTTTCGAAGAAATTGTGATGTCCGGTACCGGGAGACGAAGCCAGGTCCCATAATCACAAAGAGGTCACGCTGCGATTATGGGACCTGGGTTCGTTTCCCGGTACCAGACATCACAATATCTTCAAAAATTTGTTTGAACTTGGATATTCAGGCTTTGTAGTGACAAGCGTATCCAAAAAAGAGCAGAGAATTCAAGAAGTTAAGAAGGAATTGTGGCTATTACAGTTGCACAATTGGATAGGTTTAGAACATCTCTTACTTGGAGAACTTCATTATTTGGAGCATTCAGATATTTCTGAGGCTTGTCTTCTATCAGTAATGTACTTTGTGATCCTCACGAGTGTCCAACGCCTGTTATTTCTTTTTAATAATAATGGTGAGGGAATCCGCAGTGGTGTAAATGTAAATATATATTGGAAGTCTATATTTGCATTCGAAAAATAAATGTTTGTATATTTATATTTCTAACATATATTTATATTTAAACCATTGTGACTTCCTTCACCATTTTAGTGACTCATGTTATTATGAGATTTTTAAAGAAGCTTTCTTGTAGTCTGAGAATTCGTGCACCTAGAGGATGTAGAATGTATAAGCAATGACATGATTTTTAAATTACGTATTTTGAGATGTCACGTATACATAAAACACGTATTTAGTATTTGTGTGTGTGTTTAGAATACTTACGTGTTTAGGACATTCGCCTACTTGAAGCAGTCCTTTCTTCTTCTTCTTCTTCTTCTTCTTCTTCTTCTTCTTTTAATCAGCCACGTGTTTGGAGAATTGTACCATACAGAAATTCCAGGTATTTTGAACATCATCCATCTGAAGCATCCACACTTATGCAAAGTATTTACGTGCTTGTTTGAAGTAATTACATATTTGGAGAATTGACATACGTGTTTATGTGATTAGAGCGTTAGTTAGGGGATTTGAGTACGTTAAGCATTTATAGTTTTGGAGCATTCAATTATTTGTTGAATTCGCGAATCTAAAGCGTTTGTGTGCGTATCTACCGTTATGATAGAAGCATATTTGAAGCCCTTGAAAGCAATTTACATTAACTTATAAGCTAAATAATGCATTTTCTTTTACAGTAGTGAAGTAATGAAGGTATCTACTAAGTATCTCAAGCAATGGCGACTTTGTCACAAACTCACAATCACCCAATGTAAGAACTGTGATTGTGGGGCAATCAAGCATTGAAAGCGCCTCATAGGCGTGGTTGGTATGGTCTTTGCCTGTCACCTCGGTGACAGCAAGTTCGATCCTCGGGCATTCCATTGAGGGGTCAGAGATGTGTATTTCTGGTGATAGGAGTTCACTCTCGACGTGGTTCGGAAGTCACGTGAAGCCGTTGGTCCCGTTGCTGAATAACCGCTGGTTCCATGCAAAGTAAAAGCACCGTACAAACAAAGCGATCAAACATTGGGATCAATCATGTGTTTTTATCACTTATTATATTTAACACCAATATGTAGCTGGAGCAATCAGATATTTCAAGCAATCACTCACTTGAAATAATCTTGCAATGGAGCAATCTGAAATTTTGCAACAGTCAGGACATTAGTGCGTTTTGAGCAACAATCGTACCAAGGAACAACTGGTCATTTTAGAGCAACTTATATCCTCTCATTGCGCATTTGGAGCAATCGGACACTTAAACAACCCTACTTTCGGGAGCAACCCTCATTACCCATTTGGAGCAATCGGACACTTAAGCAACCCTGCTTTCGGGAGCAACCAAGCAACTGAAGCAATCGTAAAAAGAAGCAACCGAGCTTCGAACACTACCTGAAAATAGAAAAGAAGATGGAATTTAGGCCAGAGGCCAAGTTCTGGAAACCTAAAAGGTCATTCAGCGCTGAAACAGAAATTTACAGGAAAAACATTCGAAAAGTGTAACAGGGTGAAAACCGCCCCAGTTGTACTATGAATCAACTGTTAGAGAAGGTGGTAAGGCAGATGGAAAAAAAGAATATAAACGGAGGCACAGTAAAAGGAATGAAAGGGGATGCTGCTAGAGGCCGAAGGGACGCTTCAAAGAACTTTAAACAATGCCTACAGTGCGACACGTGAGGTGCACTGACGGCACTGCCCGCTAAGGGGAATAAAACTACCGGAAAACAGAGTCATATATATTCGTAGTTTTCACCCATTTCAGACCAATCGAGCTCTTTGAGGAAGAGAGAAGGGGTCCTCCTTGGTTCCTTAAATACCGTGACCACAACTGCCAACCGGAGAATCCTTTAAGCTCCGATGCCCTTACAAAAGGGCTCTTGTGCCCATGTTGACCCCTAACGATGCCCTATTGACAAATAACACCTTTATTTGTGGTCTCTCCGCTTTAGGTCAACAAGGAAGGGGGAGAATTGAGTTGGAGAAAGGAGGAGTATTGTCTCTCTCTCTCTCTCTCTCTCTCTCTCTCTCTCTCTCTCTCTCCATAGTCGAGAGGGTTACCTCGTTTATTTCAAAATATGTACTAAATGAATAAAAAACTATGGTTAGTTAAACAATTAGCTCATAGAGCTAATTGTTTATTATTTGATTAGTACAGATTTATAAATAAACAAGTAATTATTAAGGGAGATATTTAATTATCTTCTGTAGATAATTTGCACATACATGCTACCTGTTTAATTCAAACAGTGAGTTATGTGCTTGTTAGTTAGTTAATTGTGGTTAGTTGCAGCTGTACTGGAAGAGAAAGAACGTAGAGTCTGAAACCTTATCCCAAAATGTTGATAGGCCTCTGTGTGCATAATAATGCCATACCATTATATTTTAAGTGAATGTTCATGCACATGAATACATTGCAAATTATTTGAGTCTTACTTTGCAAGACGTATACCTTAAAAGCCTGCTTGATTTGTGTACTGGGCACTGAACTCACACGCCTCACTCTGGTCTCTCCATCAAAGAAACTGGGCAACATTGGTCTGGTCTGCGCTTGAGTAGGTGACCATCACCATCGTCGAAAGCCAGAAACCATAAAATAATTCAGCGCCTAAGGTCTTGCAACAGACTTTGGGTGTTTGGGTCCGTAAGGTGATAATGCCTTCTGTGCACCTCATGCGGTGCACTGTAGGCAATACGTAAGGTTCTTTGCAGCGTTCCTACGGCCCCTAGCTCTAACCCCTTTCGTTCCCTTTACTTGTACCTCTGTTCATATTCTCTTTTCTTCCATCTTCCTTTCCACCCTCTCCTAACAATTGTTTCAAAGTGCAATTGCGAGGTTTTCCTCTTGTTACACCTTTCAAACCTTACTGCTATTAATTTCCCTTTCAGCGCTGAATGACCTCACTGGTCCCAACGCTTGGCCTTGGGCCAAAATTCTGTATTCCTATTCCCATATAAAGTAAATAAAAAATAATAAACATTTATAAAAATAGAATGATAAATAGAAAACTATAATGATAAAGATATTATAAAAATTAAAAATGAAATAAAAGTTATTATAAAATTCCTTGATTGTTTGGTTCGATTGTCATTGCGTCATACTGAAGCCCACCCAGGAAAGCAACAAGAGTTGGTGTGAGTTCTCGATAAAATGATCCTTGTAGGGTTCTAGAGACGGAAGTATCTTTGTCTCTCAGCATTGTTATTTGATCAGTTCAGTCGTTTCTGTAGTGAAGTGTGTGACTTAACTGGCCCCGTTGCGTTGCTGTACTGAGGCTTATTTAAGATTAAGTGGTGTTTCCCTGTTAAATTATTTCTCGGGCATTTGATCCTACATTATTCATTATTAAGAGTGCTATTTATTTTCGTTTTTATTGCTGTTAGATATACATTTAGCCTTTGTGTTTCTGTGTTTTACGTACGCAATTCTACTATAGTAGATTCACATCAACCGTGCATTTGATGTCTAGGCCAGTCCCTTACGACGCCCCTGATTGGCTGTTGATAAGCCAATGACAGGGCTGGAAACTCTCAGTCTCTCTCGAGAGTTCACATGGGTAGGATCTATGGTCCACCTCTCCTGAGGGATACGTCTTTCGGGAGAGGTGGAACATACATCATGCTTATTGTGAACTCTCTCGAGAGGCTGCGAGTTTCCAGCCCTGTGATTGGCTCATCAACAGCCAATCCGGAGCGTCGCATGAAACTGGCCTAGACATCAAATGCGCGGTTGATGTGAATCTACTATAGCTAACAGTTTGTTAGTTGATTCAGACGAAAGAGAGTTTGCGATCATGAACTAAGCTTAGGGAATATATTCAGCCAGCCAAATTAAGCGGTTCCTTTTTATTTCGTTTTTCTCAAATACGGCTTTTTTCTGGCTTTCCGATGGTATTGTATTTGTTAGCTAATCACCTCCGATTTCGTAACATTTTGATAAATCTTTCTCCTTTTTTGCATAATTAGTGATTTCTGGTTGTTTGAATTTTATTTGTTTCTTGGTCTTTTATATCAGACTGTAGACCTTTATGTCAAAATAATAATAATAATAATAATAATAATAATAAAACAGTATATGTCCTTGGGGTCGGCAATCATGCCCATCATGGTGTCAATATAATAATAATAATAATAATAATAATAATAATAATAATAATAATAATAATAATAATAACTGTGTAGCAGTAACTATCCTTAAGCTCCGCAATCATGCCCATCATGGTGTAATATAATAATAATAATAATAACACTAATCTGTGGCTGACCAAGATTTGGGCAACAATGTCAATCTATTTGTACAATAACAGCAGCGCTAACGAAAGTGACAGCAACACAAATAAAAGAAAAGCAGCAGAAGGTACTACTTTACCGCCTAAGAAAACAGTCGCCCGGGTTTGGGGGTAGGGGTAGGGGGAGGCTTGGAAACAGGCTCCCCTCCCCTCCTCGTCGTCGTACGTCTGCTGGGAGCCATCAAGGGGTCTCCATAAAAAGGGAATTGAATCCCAAAGCAAAGAGTATAAGTAATGGCGTCTTAGGATTTGATCTCACAACTGCCACTCTTATCCCCCATCTCCGGACATTACGTGACCGATATAAATAACAGGAAGGACCTTAATGCTCGCTTTTTATGAGTCCGACGAGGTCTTCTTTGAAGTCGTCTGCTCCGCTGATTTCAGCCGGGGCCGAGCGGGAAGTTTGGGGCCGAGAGAGAGAGGAGAGAGAGAGAGAGAGGGGACGGGGGAGAAGGGGAAGAGATGAGAGATGCGAGAATTGAAGGAAAACTAGTATGCGAGAGAGAGAGAGAGAGAGAGAGAGAGAGAAAGAAAGATCTTAATGAGAAAGTCAGTGAAAGAGAGAGATACAGGCAGACAGAAAAAGAGAGACAGAGAGGAATGGGGAAGGGGAAAGTGATATGCGAGGAAATGCGAAGAATTGTAGTCTGGAAGACAGAGAGAGAGAGAGAGAGAGATCTTGATGAGAAAGCCAGGGAAAGAGAGAGACAGACAGACAGACAGACAGAAAGGGGGCCGGGTGGGCGGGGGGCGGGGGAGAAAATGTGATAAATTGTAATCTAGATTTTAGGAGTTCGGAATGTGACCTCTCTCTCAACTCTCTCTCTCTCTCTCTTCTCTCTCTCTCTCTCTCTCTCGTGTAAATAATAGTAAATTGTATCACTCTTAAAGACGCAGTGGTTATATTTTTTAATTTAGTTAATCAGATTAATATCAATAGAAATATTATTTCAGTTTGCAAAGGAAGTATGTTTATATATGCAGATGTCCAATTACGCTTATCATCATCATAAACACCCTTTATTGTGCTTTAGCTTCCACTAATCTCCACCCGCTCCGAGCCTCCCTTACAGTTTTCTTCCAAGTAGGACTGGGGCCTAGAAGCCTTTGCATGAGATATGATTATTTATCAAGAATGGCGGAAGACAGTAATATCTCCGTGAGATTCTAGAACTTTTCTTCCTTTGTTTTCTGTTCAGTTACGTCTAGGATGATTCTAGTTCGTCATTGTAACAAGGAGGTTAACATTTTGTTCCAGTGTGTTCGTCTGTTGGTGTGTTTGTTAAGAGAATCACGCAAAAACTTATGATTTAATTTTCACGAAAAGTTAAGCAGAACTAGACTCTATGACTGGCGCCGTGTGTTTGAAATTTGGGAGAGACCCGGATATGAATAAGGGACCTTTTTGATACTGATTGCTCACCTTGGCGGTGGTTTGGGGTCTCCGAATGGTTATGGCTATCAAGTACATTTCGAGTGTAGTCATAGACCTAGACGTGGGCATAGGTATACGCGAAGGAATTAAACGCCTTAGGGGGGCTAATACTATCGGTCTTTAAAGTTCTTTGCAGGCTTCGGCCTCTTTAAAACCTCCTTTACTCACAACTTTCCTTTCAGCGCTGAACGACCTCATAGTTCCCAGCACTTAGCCTTTGGCCTAAGCTGAATATTCCGGTTCCATTTCGAATCCCATTTCCAATACAATGTTACAAATCATATTAGCAGTAAGTTATTATTATTAATATTATTATTATTATTATTATTATTATTATTATTGATTTTATTTTTATTACTTTTATTTTGATTTCATTATTAATATTTTTTTTTACCATGCTTGTGACGCCAGTCATAACACCATATCAGTCAAAAGGCGCCAGTATGAATTTCCTATACAATGTACCAAGTGACATTTCCCTACCGGTAATAAACACGGGACCTCTCTCATATACTGTCAGCGTCACCTACACCTACTATAGAGAAAGAGAGAGAGCAGCTTTTGTGTCCACGCGTGGATGCTGCCTCCTTAGCAGTGCAAACTAAGGCTTGACTTAACGCCGTCCGCAGAGAGAGAGAGAGGAGATAAAAGGGGAGATTAAAATTGATTGAGATAAACTTAAGTATAATGAGAAAGAGAGAGAGAGGAGGGGGGAGAGAGATTAAAATTGATTGAGATAAACTTAAGTATAATGAGAGAGAGAGAGAGAGAGAGAGAGAGAGAGAGAGAGAAATTGATAAACGGTTTATTGTTATAAGAGAGGGATATAGTAAAATTGATTAATATGAACTATTTATTATTGCAAAAGAGAGAGAGATTAGAATTGACTAAATAAACTGTTTTTTATTATAAGAGAGAGAGAGAGAGAGAGAGAGAGAGACCAAGAGAGATAGAGAGAGAGAGAGAGAGAAATAAACTTTATTATTTTAAGAGAGAGAGGGAAAGAGAGAGATGAAATTGATCGAAATAAACTGTTTATTATTATAAGAGAAAAATATAGTAAAATTGATTAAGATGAACTATTTATTATTGCCAAAGAGAGAGAGATTAGAATTGACTAAATAAACTGTTTATTATTATAAGGGAGAGAGAGAGAGAAAAAACTTTATTATTTTCAGAGAGAGAGATAGAGAAAGAAAGAGATCAAATTGATCGAAATAAACTGTTTATTATTGTAAGAGAGAGAGAGAGAGGATATTATTCAGCGAAGTAAAGATAAAGGTTAAGGAGGCAGTACATTGCAAATAACGGAGAGAAAGAATATTGAGAGATATACACTCAGGTAGAGAATTTAAAATGGATTGATATAAGCTGTTTATTGTTTTAAGAGAGAAGGAAAAATATATGCTCAGAGAGAGAGAGAGAGAGAGAGAGAGAATATTAATCAATGTAGGAAGTAATTGATACGGTAAGGAGACACTACTGAAATCAACTAAGAAAATATTTACCATAGAGAGAGAGAGAGATTCAAATAATTTCATTAAATAATTAGAATTAAATTCTAGAGAGCAAATGCAACGAACAATAAGGCTCCTCACGATCACAGGATTAAGAGAAAAGCAAAACTGACTCTGGGAAATCAAAGTTTTTGATACAGAGAAAGGTACTCCCAGCCCACTGGTCCATTTCTTTATATTTTTTATTAAAAAGAACGTATCCTCTTAAGAGCATCAGCTCCTTATCAGGACTCCCAGATTGGAGGGCACGCCTCCTCACGTATCCTTGAGTTAAAAGATATATCGTTCCGATTATGACACGTTGTGTCGAAGGTCCTTCAGCTATATACTCCTCTCGAGATATTTGAAGGACTTTGGCAGTGCTTGTGGATTAGGTCAATACCGTGGCTGGTAATGGTGAGTGCTTGCAATGGAGAAAATCTCTCTCTCTCTCTCTCTCTCTCTCTCTCTCTCTCTCTCTCTCTCCTCTCTTCTCATATAAGTATATATATATATATATATATATATATATATATATATATATATATATATATATATATATATGTGTGTGTGTGTGTGTGTGTGTGTGTGTGTGTGTGTGTTTTGCGTGTGTTTGTGTGTGTGTATGAAATATACAAGAGGACATTTATTTTAATCATTGTTTTTCAACATTAAACCGGTTCTCCCAAACAAGGGGCTTTTATTATTATTATTACTATTATTATTATTATTGGAAGACGATGGAGGCGTATGGTATTCTCCTTGTAAAGTAGTTTTTCATTATTGAACCATTTCCCCTGGTAAGAGGTGTATCGTGCTATTATTATTATTATTATTATTATTATTATTATTATTATTATTATTATTATTATTATTAGAAAATTAGGGAAACATATGGATATTTTACTTGTACTGGACATAGAAAATCCAAGTACCCAGATTGAGTTGACGAAAGCAAAATGACTTAGAGGAGTCTGGCGCGAGTGGTTCATGGGCCACAGTGAGAACTGAGGGCCAGTGTTTTGTTTGTGTGGTGTTTTGACGTTGCACGGAACCAGTGGTTATTCAGCAACGGGACCAACGGCTTTACGTGACTTCCGAACCCCGTCGAGAGTGAACTTCTATCACCAGAAATACACATCTCTGACTCCTCAGTTGAATGCCCGAGAATCGAACTCGTTTTATCTCTGTTGTAGTCGACTGCAGAACTACTCTTTTATTTGGCTTGATTAGGCGTCCTTCAAAACGAACTCCCGCGGCGGGTTAGTGCCGGAGGTGCACCTCACGGGGCGCACTGTAGATTTTTTTGCAGCGTCCCCTCGGCCCCTAGCTGCGACCCCTTTCATTCCTTTCTTCCGCTTTGCTATCCAGCCTCTCGTAACAATTATTTCATAGTACAACCTTGAGCGTTTTCCTCCAATTACACCTTTCAAGCCTACCTACTCTCAATTTCCCTGAATGACCCTATAGGTCCCAGCGCTTGGCTTTTGGCCTATTCCATTCCATTCAAAACGTCGTACTCGTCTCGGTCTCGTCACTGGAAAGATGAAAATATGACCGGATGTAAATTTTGATTTGCGGGTTGTTTTTCGAAAACCCATTATTCGAAAGGCAATTGTTCGAAAAGTGTTTTTTCGAAAACCAAATATTCGAAAACAATAGTTCGAATGTGTAAGTGTTCGAATTTACAATTGATCGAAATACAAAATATTCGAATAAGCAGTTTTTCGAAATGAATATTGTTCCAATCTATAACATACTTTATCTAACCATGTAGGATAATATGATTGATGTTAATAAACGATTAATTTAGTTTAAATTTATTAGTTTCCTTAACATATCTTTGCACAATTTATCTTCAAAATAATTTATTACTGGAAGTAATTCAGGTGAAGATAACTCTTCTTCTACTAAATTTCCAAAAGTTTCAATGACTCTTTCTTCTGGGATAAATGCCAATGCTAATAGCATTCGAATTTTGACTGAAAAACTCTCTTCTTCCTGATCCGAGTCAAAAAGAAGAAAATCTTCATTCTTGAAAGTCCTC
>NC_061090.1:20399384-20434384 GCF_015104395.2 Macrobrachium nipponense | reverse complement strand
GGAGGATTCTCTCCCTTTTCCTGTAGGATGGCATGATGTATGGGAAGGGCCTCATCCCTCCATTACGAGGAAGGATGGATGGCATTGGGCATAGCAGAGTTTTTGTGCATCTCGCAAACAGAGAAAAAGTTTCAGACATTTTAGTGATGTCCCCAGTACCGTTTATCAGGAAGGATTTTATAAGGAATTGTAGTTATCCTATTAGGATGTGGTGTATTTAGAAGAGTCTTCTTTCTCCATTCACCATGAAATTATTATTATATTTTATTAATTTAATTTTTTTTTCTTTTTGCTGTTGTTGTCTATCACAGTTATCCTATTCGACTGGGTGGTATTTACAGTGTTGGGGTTCCGGGTTGCATCCTGCCTCCTTCGGAATCCATCACTTTTCTCACTATGCGTGCTGTTTCTAGAAGCACACTTTTCTGCGTGAGTCCTGGAGCTACTTTGGCAGCTAGTTTTTCCAGGCTCCTTTTCAGGAATCTTAGGCAAGATTCAGGGATCTTTGGATCGTGTCTAGTGTTCCTATGATTATGGTACAATTTCCACTGGCATATTCCATATCCATCTTATTTCTATTTTCAGGTCTTGATACTTAACAATCTTTTCTCTCTCTCTCTCTCCTTATTATTATTATTATTATTATTATTATTATTATTATTATTATTATTATTATTATTATTATTATTACATGCTATATTATTGTGGACCTGCAACCATTTTATTATTATTATTATTATTTTTTTTTTTTTTTTTTTTTTTTTTTTTTTTTATATTTTTTATTTTTTATTTTTTTTTTTTTTTTTTTTTTTTTTTGCTCTATCACAGTCCTCTAATTCGACTGGGTGGTATTTATAGTTGTGGGGTTCCGGGTTGCATCCTGCCTCCTTAGGAGTCCATCACTTTTCTTACTATGTGTGCCGTTCTAGGATCACACACTTCTGCATGAGACCTGGAGCTACTTCAGCCTCTAGTTTTTCCAGATTCCTTTTCAGGGATCTTGGATCGTGCCTAGTGCTCCTATGATTATGGGTACGATTTCACTGGCATATCCCATATCCTTCTTATTTCTATTTTCAGATCTTGATACTTATCCATTTTTCCCTCTCTTTCTCTTCAACTCTGGTGTCCCATGGTATTGCGACATCAATGAGTGATACTTTCTTCTTGATTTTGTCAATCAACGTCACGTCTGGTTCTATTTGCACGTATCACCCTATCCGTTCTGATACCATAGTCCCAGAGGAATCTTTGCCTGATCGTTTTCTATCCACCTCCCTCAGGTGGTGCTCGTACCACTTATTACTGCAAGGTAGCTGATGTTTCTTGCACAGGCTCCAGTGGAGGGCTTTTGCCACTGAATCATGCCTCTTTTTGTACTGGTTCTGTGCAAGTGCCGGGCATTCACTTGCTATGTGGTTTATGGTTTCATTTTTCGTATTGCACTTCCCTACATATGGGAGAGATGTTATTTCCGTCTATCGTACTTTGAACATATCTGGTTCTTAGGGCCTGATCTTGTGCCGCTGTTATCATTCCTTCAGTTTCCTTCTTTAGCTCTCCCCTCTGTAGCCATTGCAATTGTCATCGCTGGCTAGTTCTTTAGTCTGTCTCATGTATTGTCCGTGCATTGGTTTGTTGTGCCAGTCCTCTGTTCTCTCTGTCTTTCTCCTGTCTCTGTATATTTCTGGGTCTTCGTCTACTTTTATTAGTCCTTCTTCCCATGCACTCTTTAGCCACCCGCTCTTCACTGGTTTTCAGATATTGCCCCAGTGCTCTGTTTTCAATGTTGACGCAGTCCTCTATACTTAGTAGTCATCTCCCTCCTTCCTTTCGTGTTATGTATAGTCTGTCCGTATTTGCTCTTGGGTGTAGTGCTTTGTGTATTGTCATTTGTTTCCTGTTTTCTGATCTATGCTGCGGAGTTCTGCCTTCGTCCATTCCACTATTCCTGCGCTGTATCTGATACTGGCACTGCCCATGTGTTATGGCTTTTATCATATTTCCTCCATTGAGTTTTGACTTGAGTATCGCCTTGAGTCTCTGCATATATTCTTCCTGATCGTGTCCTTCATCTCTTGGTGTTTTATATCTCCCTCCTTCCATTATTCCCAGGTATTTGTATCCTGTCTCATCTATGTGTTTGATGTTGCTCCCATCTGGTAGCTTTATCCCTTCAGTTCTCGTTACTTTGCCCTTTTGTATGTTGACTAAGGCGCATTTTTCTATTCCAAACTCCATTCTGATGTCCCCAGATACAATCCTTATAGTCTGGATTAGGGTATCTATTTCCTTGATGCTCTTACCATACAGCTTGATGTCGTCCATGAACATCAGATGGTTGATTTTGTTGCCTCTTTTCTTGAGTTGGTACCCGGCATCCTCTTCTGTAGTACTTTTGTCATGGGAATCATGGCTACTACGAAGAGTAGTGGGGACAGTGAGTCGCCCTGGAAGAATCCCTCTCCTGATATTAACCTCTGCTAGTCTTATCCAGAGCTTGTAAGTATTGTATTCCAGTTGCGCATTGTATTTTTGAGGAAGCTGATGGTATTTTCCTCTGCCCCATATATTTTCAGGCATTCTATTAGCCATGTGTGTGGTATCATGTCGAAGGCTTTCTTATAGTCTATCCATGCCATGCTTAGGTTGGTTTTCCTTCTCCTACTGTTCTTCATTACCATTTTGTCTATCAGGAGCTGGTCTTTTGTGCCTCTACACTTCCTTCTGCAGCCTTTCTGTTAGGTAGGGGATGGTGTTTGTCTCCTCTAGGTAGTTGTATAGCCTTTCACTGATGATACCTGTTAGTAACTTCCACATTATTGGTAGGCAGGTGATAGGCCTGTAGTTACTGGCTATATTTCCCTTACTCTTGTCTTTTTGTACTAAGGATGTTCTTCCTGTGGTCATCCATTTGGGTGCTTGGTGATTTGAGATACAATGCTGGAGTTGTTCTGCTATTCGTGGGTGTAGGGCCTTGAAGTTTTTGAGCCAGTATCCATGACTTCATCGGGACCTGGGGTTTTCCACGTTTGGCATTTCTTTAGTTGGTGTCTGACTGTGTCTGTCGTGATCTCTGTGAATCTTTGTTTTATTCTCCCTGTTTCTTCTTCCTTGACTTCCTGGAGCCATGTTGCATGTTTGTTGTGTGATACCGGATTGCTCCATATGTTTTCCCAGAGTCTCTTACTTGGTTCGGCTTCAGGAATCTGGGTGGTTGGTTGTCTTCCCCTCTTAGTTGGCTGTATAGTCTTTTCTGGTTGGTTCCGAATAGTTTGTTCTGTTGGTATCCCTTATTCCTGTTCATGTACCGTTGGATCTTGTGTGCTTGGCCTTAAGCCTCTGTTTTACATCTTCTATTGTGTTATTTAGTCCCCTCTCTTGTACTTTGTATTTCTCGTTGAGTTCCTCCTTTGTTTTCTTGCTTCTTAGCCTTTTTTCTGCCATCTCTTTCAGTTTACTCAAGTCAGATCTCATCACCATGATTTGCTTTTCCAGGCGCCTTTTCCAGGGAGGTTGCTGTTTTGGTTTCTGTTGGGTTGGTTGTGACGGTGGTGTTGGTGTTCGAATCCCCATCAGTTCTGCTACTAATCTTGCTCCTGCATATGTCAAGTTATTTGTTTCTGTGATACTGGTGGTGTGTATTAGGCCCATTATTTCATTGACCTCACTTGTTTTCTCCCTTAATTTCTTGGTGTTGTAGGCTTTCATGGTGGGGATCTTTGTTCTCTCTGTATCTGGCTCCATCCTGTCTAATCTTTTCTACCCATTCCGTCCTCTCTGTTACTTCGTCGGTGTTTCTTCGTGTGTCGTTGTTTGATAACTTCATCTCCCTGTCGTCTTCTGTGGCATCGTCTCTCAGTTCGTCTTCGTGTAATTCGTTGTCGTGTGACATTTCCCTTTCCAGTTCTTCTCTTCTGTTGGGGAGAGCCAGTTCTTTTTCTTTATGTTCCTTACTTGATCTGCCAGCCTCTTGCTCTGTTTGGGGGGTGTTATTCCTCTCATCCCAGATGTTGATCAACTCTTCTTCTATCCTCCTCTCCGTCGGGTTGCTTTCTGATGTAGCATCTCCATATTTCCTTATTTTCTTCTCTTGTCCATTTCTTCCTTTTGTTTTGCTCTGTAGCTCCAATCTCCAGGCTGTTGATTACTTTCGTTGTGGTGATCAGTTTTGCTGGATGACGACCTCCAAGTACCTGACCGTCTTCCCCTTCAAATTGGGTTGAATACCTGGTTTGCCGGACGAAGCTCCTCTGTTGCCAGAGGTTCCATTTACGTCGTTGTCGTTTATTCCTTCATTTCTTTCCATCATTGCTGAGTTTTGCTATTTTAACCCATAGCTGGACCCTACCCATCAGGGATAGGTACTCATTTACAGCTGAGTATAACCCTTGACTGAGAAATTATGGTAAAGATCCTTTCCCAAGGAATCAACGCCGAGGAGAGCGGTCACCCACCCATCCAACGACTGACCAGCCCCAATGTTGCTTAACTTGACTTAAGTCTATTGAAGACCTAAACCAACTCCTCCACGGCGCCACATATTATTATTATTATTATTATTATTATTATTATTATTATTATTATGATTATTATTACCTATTATTATTATCATTTAGAAAATTAAACCTATTCATATAAAACAAGCCCACCACCAGGGCCAATGACTTGAAATTCAACCTTGCAAAGAATATGGTGTCCATTAGAAAGAAAGAGATTTCACGTATTGAACAGAAAAAAAATAAATTAATAAACAGAGACGTGGCATAATAAAGTGATATCATAGTATAGTGATCTTCACTCTCCTAAACCGGAAGAAGGACATGGTGGTGCATGGCAGGGGTCTCTCATTCCCTCCGAAGTGTCGGAGGGCATTGAGCATAACAATGCCCATGACGGGATCACCCTCCCCTACTCCAGCAGGTACGAGGGCACAGCACACGGGACAGGGCAAAGGGCGCGGCGGGGGTTCCACCGGGAGGGAAGAAAGAGCAATTCATAGCTCGTGTCAAGCCATATAATCGAAGGCAATGCGGAGGGTCACTGAGACTCACCTGGGGACTTACCTGGAGGCTGGGATTAATCTTCAGGTTGTCAGCTTCTTTATCTCCCAGTTTACACACTGACGTCGTCGACGGCGGCTAGGTTATTATCCCCCCCCCACCCCCACCCCCGGCGGGGTGTACAGGGTGGGACAAAAATTAGTCACAGTTTACAGGCTGTCGGAGGAGAACCCTATAATGATGACTATGTTTAATTTCGGTATGTTCGGGTTAATTCTGTTTTGAATATCTTTTTTCATTAATTTTTATTTGTTGGTGTGAAATCATTATGAGAATTTTGAAAGCGGTTTGATTTACGAATTTATATTGCCGTAGAAGAAGCAATATGAATTAAATAATAATGGCAATGAATGTTTTCTTTTTTTTAAGAAATATCGATAATTCTGCGAGTAAATACAGAATTTAATAACATTAAAATAATAGTAATGTAATAATCTTTTTGAGGAGAGAATTTATGGTTCTGGTTCATGTAGTAATGGTTATGAAAGTGAGAGCGTTATAAATCCTTATTTCATTTATTTCAGTACAGCATTAAAAAACTACAATAATTTACGGAAAAGAGAGAAGCAGATATCAGCGTAACCATACAGAATTCCCAATTTTTAGCATAATGATACTTTTGCATAACAGTGTAACCATACAGAGTTAGCAACTTTTAGCATAATAATACTCTTGCATAACAGTGTAACCATACAGAATTCCCAGCTTTTAACATAATGATACTTTTGCATAACAGTCTAACCTTCAGAATTCCCAACTTTAGCATAATGATACTTTTGCATAACAGTGTAACCATACAGAATTCCCAACGTATAGCATAATAATACTTTTGCTAATAGTGTAACCGTACAGAATTCCAAATTTTTAACATAATAATACTTTTGCATAAGTGTAACCTTACAGAATTCCCAACTTTGAGCATAATAATACTTTTGCATAACAGTGTAACCGTACAGAACACTCGAAGTCGGTTATACCATTCAGTATAACCGAGCGACATACTCAGGCAATATGGCCTCCGGTGTTGTTACCATTGTCCCCCTCTCCCGTCAGTAGAGGTAAATATGTCAATAAATACCTTCGGCACTGCTGGAAAGGCTTTCTTCATTTGTCCTGGAAAGACTCCCACTTTACGCTTAGATCTCCAGTAATGATGCTGAGCCCAAGTAGGCGTATGTGTGAGTGCGTATGTGTATAGTGAGGATGCATGTGTCTAGGAACATACCTGAACGTAACGATTTTTATTACCTTGGTTTGAGGCGTGAAATGGCAGCGATCATGGGTCGTACATTTTGTAACTTATGGTGATTGACAGAGTGACGTTGAATTTTATTATTGTATCGTGGTTTATTTATTATTTATTATTATTATTATTATTATTTTTATTATTATTATTATTATTATTATTATTATTATCATTATTATTATTATTATTTTTATTGGTAGGTTTAGTAGTGTATCATCGAATTACAGAATGTTATTGAACATAATTAAAGCCTTTTGCCAGTTTTATTATTATTATTATTATTATTATTATTATTATTATTATTATTATTATTATTATTGTTATTATTTATTATTATTATTATTATTATTATTGGTAGGAGTAATAGTGCACCATATAAAACAGAATATTGTTGACCATGGTTTATTATTATTATTATTATTATTATTATTATTATTATTATTATTATTATTATTATTCCGTACAATAAAACGAACTTTCCGGAACTCAGCAATAAAATACAGAATTTACATGAAAACGGAAAAGTCAATTTGTAAATTTCGTCTCGACAAAAGAAGATATTTTGGAAACCCGTCGATTCGAAAGCAGCAAATAACCGTAAAGCCATCAATTTGAGCCATTAGTCCTTCTGCAGCAGCGTCCTCTCTCTCTCTCTCTCTCTCTCTCCTCTCTCATCCCTCTCTCTCCTCTTTCCATCGGGCAGAAGAAAGAGGGAATGAGTGAGTGAGTACTTCAGTGTTTATCCGCAGACTCCTTGGGCAGTCCTGGGCAAGGCCTTGGTGCTGCACACCCCTATACCCATACCCATACCCAGGCCCCAAAAAATCCTCGGGTTTACCTTTTCGATACGGTCAAAGGCTGAACGTGTTGTTGGGCGACTTTTAGAACTGTGTTTACAATCCCGACCTCGTAAACAGAAGAAGAAGAAGAAGAGGAGTTTAGTAGCCCACCACTTCGTGTCCCTTTTCCTCCGTTTGTCCTCCCCCTTTTTCCTCCTTTTTCTTCCCTTTTCCTCCCCATACTGTGCGTTCCTCTTTGCCTTCGCTTCCATGCCCTCACAATGGGCGAAAGTTACCGTGCGGTAACCGAGATCCTCGAATGGCCGTTCGGGTTATAATTCTCTTTCTCTCTCCGAGGAATTCCTGCGAAGGATTCCTCGAGTGATTGGTGATATGCCGTAGGCACTTCGAGGGCCACTTCTAAATTACCCTCTGCATGTATAGGTCATTCATTTGGCTGTGTGGTTCTGAGTTGCCTGATTGGCTTTTCAGCAGTCAATTAATTGCCTGTTCCATCAGCGAACGGATTCGTATGAATCGTTTTGAAAAGCATACTCGTCAGTAGGTTGTACTCTGATTCTTATATAATAATAATAATAATAATAATAATAATAATAATAATAATAATAATAATAGAGCTTCTGTATGGGGCACCTCGGTTAGCAAGGGCTTCTGCTAACAGTAAGGGCATATAATAATACTAATAATAATAGACCAGAAAACCAGGAAACATATGACAATACACAAAGCACTACACCCAAGAGCAAATACGGACAGACTATACATAACACGAAAGGAAGGAGGGAGAGGACTACTAAGTAAGTATAGAGGACTGCGTCAACATCGAGAACAGAGCACTGGGGCAATTTCTGAAAACCAGTGAAGACGAGTGGCTAAAGAGTGCATGGGAAGAAGGACTGATAAAAGTAGACGAAGACCCAGAAATTTAGAGACAGGACAATGACAAACAGAACAGAGGACTGGCACAACAAACCACTGCATGGACAATACATGAGACAGACTAAAGAACTAGCCAGCGATGACACATGGTAATGGCTACAGAAGGGAGAGCTCAAGAAGGAAACTGAAGGAATGATAACAGCGGCACAAGATCAGGCCCTAAGAACCAGATATGTTCAAAGAACGATAGACGGAAATAACATCTCTCCCATATGTAGGAAGTGCAATACGAAAAATGAGACCATAAACCACATAGCAAGCGAATGTCCGGCACTTGCACAGAACCAGTACAAAAAGAGGCATGATTCAGTGGCAAAAGCCCTCCACTGGAGCCCGTGCAAGAAACATCAGCTACCTTACAGTAATAAGTGGTATGAGCACCAACCTGAAGGAGTGATAGAAAACGATCAGGCAAAGATCCTCTGGGACTATGCAAATAGACCAGACGTGACGTTGATTGACAAAATCAAGAAGAAAGTATCACTCATTGATGTCGCAATACCATGGGACACCAGAGTTGAAGAGAAAGAGAGGGGAAAAATGGATAAGCATCAAGACCTGAAAATAGAAATAAGAAGGATATGGGATATGCCATTGGAAATTGTATCCATAATCATGGGAACAATAGGCACGATCCCAAGATCCCTGAAAAGGAATATAGAAAAACTAGAGGCTGAAGTAGCTCCAGGACTCATGCAGAAGAGTGTGATCCTAGAAACGGCGCACATAGTAAGAAAAGTGACGGATTCCTAAGGAGGCAGGATGCAACCCGGAACCCCACACTATAAATACCACCCAGTCGAATTGGAGGACTGTGATAGAGCAAAAATAATAATAATAATAAAAAAATAATAATAATAATAATTGGGGACAATTTCCCAAAGGCCCAGTAAGGAATAAATTTACAAAGGAAACAGCACAAAGTAAGTAAACATAATCATAATGATTGTGGTCAGATAAAAGTACTAAGCTCCCATATGCTTGGCTTGCATTTTCATTGATTAGTTAAAGCGTTATGAGGAGTGTATGCACCAGACGATGCATTCTCAAAGCGCTTAGAACCCGTAGGCTGGCCTGCGATTTCTAATTTGAATGTAATGTAATCTGAATGTTCCTCTTCTCCTTCCGGTTGGCATGATTGGTGGTTAAGAAAAAACTGATTGCTTTGTGAGCATAGCGCCCCACGAATCTTGTTGACATGATCTAATGTCACAAGATTGGCCTGTGAATTTTATCGTGGATGAAATGTACGCCTTCTAGTCAGTCTCCTGTTTCTGATTTGTGTGGTTATTTTTAAAAAGAACCTGATTAATATTTTGAGTAAGCGCTGCTATGTGATTCAGTTTTCTGTATTCGGAAGATTTGTAATTGCCAATGGGAAAATACCTAATTTACATAACTATAATATAAAATAGATTTCAGTAATAATTCATAATTGCATTTATTGAAGTGTTTTATGAACACAGCAGTTATACATAGTTAAAGACATTTGTCATGATCACTACTTGTGTATTAATGGCAAACGAAACAACATTGATTTGTAAAGTAAAATTTATATTCAAGATAAACAACAGATAAAAGACCCTCAGAAAATTAAAGATATTGATGTGGTACGAAGAAATAGAGAGAGAGAGAGAGAGAGAGAGAGAGAGAGAGAGAGAGAGAGGCTGATCAGGAACACTCAATTGACCTCCACCTTGATTGATGCTGACTTAATACGAGGCGCCCAGGTGTGGTCATCTTGGAAGACGGACTCCTCCAGGTATGAGGTGAGCCGGAAGGCGAATTAATTAGCGGCGGTCAACAGGTAATTAGGTGGGTTAGTGTTTGGCGGTCAACAAGGAGTTAGACGGATTAATTATCTATCGCGAAGGATGATTAACTCATTAGGTTGTTGTTGTTGTTGTTGTTGTTGTGAATGTTATAAGGCCGAGCTGGTCTGATGCTTAGAAGGAATCTTATTCTCTGTGAAATCCTCAGGTGTTATAGAGTTCCCCTTGTGAGGTTGTATCTGTTGTAGTATATGCTTTGTATGTGCGGTTTGCGTACGCGTTTATGTTAGCGTGTGTGTGTGTGTGTTTGTGCGTGACAGTTTTGTTGCTTCTGTGCGTAATTTGTTCCTTGTTTTATCTCTTGTGCTTGCTTTGTGTGCGTATGCTAATGTGCTTTTGTTTATATTAGTAGCTCTGCTTATATGTTACTAAGCGTGTTTTCCTGCTTCATAATCACGGGTAGGTTTTGTGTATGTTTTTTTTTTTAATATTATTTTAGCATGTATATATTTGTTTGTGGGAAAGTTAAGATATGGTTGTTGGTTAATGTTGTTGTTTCCGAGTAAATGGGCATATTTATATTCTTTTCGTGTTTGGTACATTATTTTTGTTAGGATGAAACGACTGGCGTGCCGCTTGTACTCATGTTTGCATTGATTCATTTTTAATTTATGAGAGAACCAAGTCAGGCAAACGCAACCGGGTGGGGGAAAGGGGGGGGGAGGGGGAGGGGGGGGGGGAGGAAGGGAAGGTGTTGTTGGATGGTCAAGAAGCGTCAGGAGAGACGACGAGATATAAATCTTGGGACCTTTTTCAGAACAAAAAAAAAAAGAAAGATAAATAAAATAATAAAATAAAACAAAAACAAATAAATGAAAAAAGTGCTTTCGTTCTATTTACAATGTCATCATGTCTCTGAGTGATAATGAAAGATGTAATATGTCGAGAGGTAATTTTATCGTGAGGGAATTTGTTCGTAAGTGATATAATTACACTGGCAATATATCTCGAAATAAAAGGCTAACACAGCTAATCTGTCCCAAGGTAATATTGATTTTGGTCAAGGACTTTTTATGAAGCCCTTCGCCACCTTAGATTACGTTGCTGTCGTGAGAGGGCTTGAAGTTTTTATTTCATGAGTTATTCAGTTAAAAAAAATATCTAGTCCAGTTAATTACATCATGATTTTCTTATATGTTTTATTTTCAGTTGTAGTGGGAGGAGCAATAATATTAATGAATTATGATAGAATATTCATTACTACTGTTCTATTGGCCGACGCTGAACTTAAGATGTTATTATTATTATTATTTCTTCAAAATAACTAATCGGATAACGAACCCAGGCGATCAGTGTTTGGCACTGGTACTCATCCCTCTCCCTGACGACACGCCCCCCACCCCCCAACAATATAAAAATATGGGACTATAATGGTAGAGATATTGACCTCTCTCTCTCTCTCTCTCTCTCTCTCTCTCTCAATTCTTTTTATTTGCAATGTACTCAAAAGGTTTCAGTGGTAATTTATGCTCTTCTTAAACGAACAATGCAATATAAGTAAACCACGAGTTCAAATCTCTCTCTCTCTCTCTCTCTCTCTCTCTCTCTCTCTCTGGGCTGGCTATCAGATCGTCTTTGATCTCGCAATTAATAGAAACCAAGGAAGCCGGAGGCGGTTTCAGTCATTAATAGAAACCAGCGAAGGTGTAGTGGTTTCTTGACAGGGGGGAGGGTGAGGCGGAGGGGGTTGGGGGAGGTGATTCGCTGTCATCTCTCTTTGATGTTGCTGGCGAGGACTACCACCTAACACCCCCCCCCCCCACCCCGCCCCCTCCCCGTATTGCATCTACGGCCTCAAGAAGGGTAATTATTAATGCCCGGGTTTGTTTGCCTCGATGAGGTTGTCGAGGCTTCGTCGGCGAGTATTTGTTTGTTTGTTTATCACTTTATATATTTAGTTTGTTTTTTTTGTTCTTGTTACTGGGCATGTTTTAAACTATCTATTCTTCTTGTCAGTATATATATATATATATATATATATATATATATATATATATATATATATATATGTATATATATATATATATATATATATATATATATATATATATATATATATATATATATATATATTCATACATATACATATATACTTATATATATGTAATATTATATATATACACATGTATTAATATATATATTTATTATATATATATTTATTGATATACTATATATTATTATATATATATATATATATATATTATATAATGACAAGGAGAATAAATAGTTTATGTATATTATATGTATAAATTGTGTATTTCATAATAATGCTCATTAAGCTTTAACAATCAACTGCACAAAATAGAACTAAGAGCCCAATTCGTCAGGGCCCGATCCCCGTCTGAGCGAGGACAATTAAACGCATATGATGAGGAAAATGAAGGGTTCGAAATATTTGCTATTTTCTGCGATTATTGAAAGCATTTTGATTATTTCTCTTCTATTTAAGCTCGCGCGGTTACACCTTCCGAATGCGCGCACGCGCGCTATAATAACACCTGAACGTGCTCATTAATGAATGTGTAATCCCAAATGAATAGGTCCTTTCTAAAATCACGTTAACACTTGCATAAACTTCTGTCAATATACTTTTGTAAGCGCTGTCTCAGTTCGACGATGATGACCTGAAGTCTTGCAACGCCAGTGCATGGATTTATGTTCGTGAGGTTTCTCGCCTAATCATTATCACAATCCTTTACTATCATTACTCTTCGTTCCTCCTTCATCACCTTTGCTGTACCACCTCCTGAATCATTTCTCTGCCTCATTACATCACCTCCTTTCCATTCACGTCCTTCTGTGGCACTATAACCATTTTCTCCAACCCCTTACACTTGTCATATCACCGTTAATTCACCATCTTCCACTAGCACCTTCTCGTCATATCACTGCTAATTCACCCTCTTCCACTATCAACTCCTTCCACTATCGCCCTTACTCACAGTCCTTTTTTCCATTACCACCCTTCCTTGCAGTCTCTTCCATTATCAACGTTTCACTTAGTCTTTCCAATGTCCTCCTTTCCCACATATTCTTCCACAGTCATTCCTTCCTAAACCCTCTTCCACTGTCAGCCTTTCTACTGCCCCATACGCTGTCACCCTCTCCTACGGTCTCTTCCGATATATCACCATTTTCCGCAGCGCTTCCAATATCACCTTTTTCTAAACAACCTTCAGCTGTCATTCCTTCTACACCCTCTTCCACTATCACATTTTCCCACCTCCCAATCCACTGTCATCCTTTCCTACTCCCCCATCCGCTATCATTCTTTTCTAGGGTGTCTTCCATTCTCACCCTTTTCTAAGTAATCTCCCACTGTCACCCTTTCCTAAAGTCTCTTCCATTATCCCAATTTCCTACATTGTTTCCAATATCACCCTTTCCTACATAATCATCAACTATCACTCCTCCTCCTACACCCTTTTCCACTGTCACCCTTTCCTACACCCCCATCCACTATCACTCTTTCATGCTCCCCATCCACTATCACCCTTTCCTATAATCTCTGCCATTATCACCATTTCCTGTGATGTTTCTAATACTACAACCTCCCCCCACTGTAACCCTCTCCTCCACCATCTTCCACTGTCACCCCCCCCCTTCCATATGCAATCTCCTTCCCCCACCCCCACCCCCATCCTCGTTCACAGCCACCGCGGCTTGCCTCAGGTGGTTCATAACGTAGGCGTCATCACCTGCGTCAGCGCCTCTGTCAGCTGCATGAGCCGTGTCAGCAGAATCTGCCAATATCTGTAAAGCTTCCAATGTGCCGCCAATGTGTGTGTGTGTCTGTGTGGGGGGGGGGGGGAAGGGGGAGGGGGAGGGGGGGAACTCGTCCAAAAAAAAGGCTTAAAAAGGAAAGGAAGTGTGGGGGAGGGAAAAAAAAGGGCTTAATTGAGCGTTCGTTTTCACCGGATTTATCGAGAGCGCTGAAAATTATATGACGAGAAAAAAAAAAAGAATAAAAAAATGAAAAAGTTATAATTTTCTTTATTATCAATTTGATGAGGTTGCTCAATCGTTGACTTGATTACTGTATTGCTTCTCTTAAGCCACATTGTAACCCACTTTCAATATGTGTTCTTTTCTCTCTCTCTCTCTCTCTCTCTCTCTCTCTCTCTCTTTTTTTATTAAGAGCATGGTTTAGTTTTTTGTTATGACGAGAAAAGATGAAAAAGTTATTTTCTTTATTACCAATTTATCAGGTCGCTCAGTCGTTGACTTACTTGCTGTATTCTCTTAGGCCTCATTGTAACCCATTTCCAATATGTGTGGTTTTTTTTTTTTATTAAGAGCAAGATTCAGTTTATTTTTACGACGAAAAATGATGAAATAGTTATTCACTTTATTACCAATTTATTAGGTCGCTCAATCACTGACTTACTACTGTAGTGCTTCTCTTAGGCCTCATTGTAACCCACTTTCAATGTGTGTGTTTTTTTATTATTAAGAGCAAGGTCCAGTTTATTGTTATGACGAGAAAAGATGAAAAAGTTATTTTCTTTATTACCACTTTTTTAGGTCGCTCAATCGTTGTCTTACTGTATTACTTCTCTTATGCCTATCTGTAACTCACTTCCAATGTGTTTTTCCTATTTATTTTACGAACAAGGTTCAGTTTTTTTTGTTTTGGTTTTTTGTTTTATGACGAGAATACATAAAAAAAGTGATGATATTCTTTATATCAATTTATTGGGTCGCGCACTCACTCATTCGCTTGCGTACTGCAGTGCTTCTCGTAGGCCTCATTGAGGCCCATTTTTAATATATTTTCTTATAAGACCAAAATTCAATTTCTTTTTTATTTGATTTAGATCGTCAACCCATTTTTCAATATACTTTTTTTTTTTATATAAGAACAAAGCTCAGCTGCTTTTTCATTTGATTCATAACGTTAACCCGTTCTTCCCATTGGTTCTTCGGTCTCGTTGTGACCCACCGATGCATTAATTATGCCAATAATTTTTTGTTTGAATGAAACAATCAACCCCTTTTCTCTCATCGGGTAGCGGTTCAACCTTTGTCTCCTTATAAATATTCAATCACCAGCCCTTTGCCAAAAGCAAATTCAGCTGAATCGCAGTTTCCCCAAAAGGAAAGAATGTCATACGTCAATTTTAACTAGGGTGACTATATTTCAAAATCATGATTTGATTTTGCAGAAAAAAACACTGCGAATTTTGCGAATTCTTTCGCTCCCGCTTCAAAACATTTATTCCAGCAAGAATTAGGGAAGGCTGTTTGGTGGATATCATTCTTAATTATATTTCCACAGTTATTTTACCCAGTATAACTCTTGATACCGAAAAACTGGTCAGGAATGACAATAGGTTGTTAACTTTTTTAAAGAAGGAAAATTACAGGTAATTTGAATTATATTTTTTGAAATTATGTTTCAGTTGTGATCGTACATTCGTTTAGTAATGATGATATTTGAGTTTTCCTAGTTATTTTTGAAAAATAACCAAAAAAATTTCCTTAGAATTTTTTTTTTTATTCAGAATTATGAATCTTTCAAGTAAACTGCCAGAACGTTTATATTAACATGATTTGAAAATATGGGAATTTTCCACAAATATAATTACGTTTTATCAGTAGAACCTATTTCACTATGATGAGAAGTTTATAAGTTTAAACGTATTTTTTCATTATTTATTTATTTTATTTATTTTTTACAATTATGAGTTCTCTGCCTTCACGAATTTTTTTAAAACTATGAGACCTGTTTTAACAACCGTCAGAAAATTGTTAGATCATAGTATCGGTTTTTCTAGTCACGAACTTTTTTTTTTCTACAAAATTTTGAAAACTAATTTTATACAGTAAAGAGGACTGTTTTACCCCTAAAACCTAATTTTTTTTTTTTTACATTTTACAATTATAAGGGCTTTTGCAAAACTAATTTTATTTTTACAATAATTAAAGATTGTTAAAAAAATAACATGATCAACCACGAGAACGTTTGAGCAAAACGGTTTTCATTCATAATATGAATTTGTTTTATAGTTATGAGAATTTTTTTTTTCAACAGCTATTTGAATGCTGTGGTGTATCTATTAGGACTTTTTCCTGCTGACTTCGTACTTTACAAATTTAGCGTTTTTTTTTACAGCTGAGATGGAAACTTTTACAGTTTTCCAAGTTTTTAATGCCATGAGAACTTCCTTTTTTCTTTTTTTTACATAATGAGAAAGTTTTATGGAAAACAATAAGAACCGACGTGAAATTAAAAGTCTCTTTTACAACAATAAAAATGAATTGTTTGGAAGACTGAAGACTCATTAACAGTTATGAGTAGTTTTCTTTTTTTAAACAACGCGAACTTATTTTTACTACAATGTAATTTTTTTGCTTATTTTCTTTTAATCTCCACTGTTCCTTGTCAGTATAATGTAGGCTTCACTTATTTTAAGTAAATGCACTTAGATATATAGATGCTGAGTGCTTGAACACAACCTTCAAGTTGCATCATGAGTATAAGTTAAAGCGAGAGAGAGAGATAGAGAGAAATGATCCAGAGTAGAATCAAAATCATACCTCATGGTATAATCATTAAAAGGAACATTTAAACTTCATTACAAGAAAATAAAAGCTGGGTAGAAAAAAGGAAAATGTCCAACTCGAGTTTCTCTTCATTTCCTTCTTTAAAGTGTTTTTTTAGTCAACTATTTTTTATATATTTTTTTTTTTATTTTTCGTCTTCGGTCTCTCAGCGTCAGCACATTTCACCCTCGTTCCAAACACAGACACGATTTAGTCAGCATTGATGAAGTAAAAAATAAAAAAAAATCTGCGTCATCATTTCCGTCAATAAAAACGTTGGCCACAGATGTGGCGATGGAAGGAGACAGACAGACAGACAGACAGACAGACAGAAAGTTGCAGAAAGTTATAATATTATTATTATTATTATTATTATTATTATTATTATTATTATTATTATTATTATTATTATTTCACTAAGCAACTGTGGTTTCTTATTATCGCTTCCTGTCCCGTGTATCTTAATTTTGTGTATTGTATTGTTTCTATATTGTTTGTCTGTATATGGCCCTGAGCTGAAATAGAGGATATTTATTATAATTATTATTATAATTATTATTATTATTATTACTATTATTATTATTATTATTATTTCAATTTAGTAGGCAAGAGTTACCTTGCTAAGGCCTTTCCGTATTTTCTAACTGTATGATGATATATGTTTTTTTTTATTTATAATGTGATGAGATATATTCTGACAAAATTAGACACTCGTGTCACTTATTTTCATTATTCTTATTTCATTGTCACCTCCAGTCGTAACTCACAACAGCTCACTAACAGCCTGGTGCACAATTAGCTGATAGATCAACAGAGGCATATTTGGTTTTCCAGTTCTCCCATACCTCTTTTACCTCGTCAGGTCTGGTGAGAGAGAGAGAGAGAGAGAGAGAGAAACACACTTTCCTGACGGGGCAGAATCTTTTCAGTGAGAAATAATTTTGGGAGTAATTTTAGATTAGAGGCCAGATATTCCATTCACGAGAGTCAATTATGTTTACCCATGTTCATGTCTCATTTGAATTATACATGATTTATGTCTAAGATATGATGAGGTATGCTAAAAGGGATCGACCATGTTGGTTTTGTTCACATTTTGCAAGTGTGTGGGTGTGTGTGTGTGTGTGTGTGTATGTGTGTGTGTGTGTGGAGTGGCGAAATTTCTGCTGTTGTCAACTGAATTTATGATAAATAGTGAGGTGTTACATTGGAATGAAATATTACCTTGGCTGCTAACCCTTCTCATGTGTTTTTATTTTATTTTAATTATTTTTTAAATAAGAATGCGGTGGAGATGAAAGAGAAGATTAAGATTAGAGAAATGATAAAATCCGATAGCTTTTGCATTCATGAAGAATGGCATATTGATCAGCAAAACACAGGCTGAATTACAAAGTTTGCTTAAAAGAACGCAACAAATATATAGAGACGGATCGTAAGATAAATCTAAGAAAACAGAAATAATGAAGATGACGAATGCAGGAAAAGATGACATAACAATAGAAAGAAAAAAAAGGGTTAATGAGGTGGAGTATGTAAAATATATAGGAATAGATATGCAATACATAATCTCCTGCCTATAACAACAGGTTCATCGGACGAGACTTTTGAAAACAATGTGATTCTGTGGTCTTTTTAAACTCCTTGAGTATAATAATATAATAATAATAATAATAATACAAACAGAAACAATAATAATGAGAATGAGAACAAGAAAAGGCATTGCATTGCTACTCTTCAAACATGAATTGAAATCTCGATAAGGCTAAATATTTGTTGTTGAGACTTATTACCGTTTCAGCTGCGTGAATTTTTTATTTATTTGTTTTTATTCTGTTTGCCTCCTAATTTTAGTTTCTTTGGGTAGAAAGGGGATTATATAATTTTTAAACTGACGGAGGGAAAATAACGAGACAAATATAAAACACATCAAAATTAATGCAGCCAAAACAGCTATAATATAATATTCACAGCCACCACTTTGAATGAGGGCCTTATGCCATATGTTTATTATTATTATATTATTATTATTATTATTATTATTATTATTATTATTATTATTATTAAATTGCTAGTGCTGTTATTATTATCAGTGTCACATTGATATTGCTAATATCGTTATAGCTTTGATATGCTATTAGTATTGCTGCTTAATTCCTTTATTGTCACTGGTCATAATTGTGATGCGTTAATCAGTTTTGGCTTTGTTTTTTTGGGGGAATTTTATTGTTTACAGGACATAATATACCAAGACTTATGTTTATATTTATATATATAATATAATAATATATAGATATATACATATATAGTTATCATATATATTATATATATATATATATAATTTATAGATATATATATATATAATACTATATAATATATTCTATATATATATATATATTTACTATATATATATATATATATATATATATATATATTATATATATATTATCTATATATATATATATATAAAGGGAAACACGGTAGTTCAAGTAGAAAAACATGCGAAACATAAAGGGATCACTACCTAACGACGACTAATAGAATAAGCAAAAAGAAGAACAAATAAAAAAAAAACACACACACACAAAAAAAAAAGAGGGAACAAAAGAAAAACCTGCGAGGAATTCAGACGCAAATAAAACAACAAGAGGAAAACCCCGAATAGGAAAAAGACCCTATTGGGTTTGTCCCTCTCGTTTACCTTATTTAATCCTGCTTTTCCCCTCCCCCCCCTCCACTTCCTCCTTCCTTGCCTGCCCTTCCCCTCATTCCCTTCTTCGTCCGTGTCCCATCCCTTGCCTCCCCTCCGTCCACGTCCCTTCCTCGCCTCTCCCCCTCCCTTTCTTCCACTCCCTTCCCCTTCCCCTTCCCTTCCCCTCCCCATCACCTCCCCGTTCACGTCCCCTCCCCCTCTACTCCTCCTTCCCTCTGTTTCCACGTCCCCTCCCCTCCCCTTCTTCACTTCCCCTCCCCTTCCTTTCCTTCGGAAGGGAGTTAGGGGAAGGGGGAGGGGAGGGTGGAAGCCCTTCCTTGCCTTGTCCCCTCGTTCCCGGCCCCTGTGCACTTGTTACCCTTCTCCACTTTGGTAACAGCTTGGTAGAGACAGGGAGTGTATGTATATTCCCCCTTGTTTTGTATTTCTTTTCTTTTATCTATTTTCGCCGTCCGGTCGTCTCTCATTTGTTGGTTCCCTTTTCTCTCTCCTTTTTTTTTCTAATTCTTTTTGTATTTTTTTTTTGTTTGAGTTTTTGTGTTTAGTCTTTAGCCTTTTTTTTTATTTACGCTCATTCTCTCTTTTTTTTTCTCTCTCTCTCTCTCTCAGCATGGAGACTTTAGATATATTATCACATATTCAGCCACTGACTTAGAATTGTCCAAATCTCTCTCTCTCTCTCTCTCTCTCTCTCTCTGCCACCCACACCCGCAAATACTCTTAACATGAAACATTTGAGATATATTGCCACACACTGAGCAACTTTCTTTTAGATATTCTTGTTAGATTGATTTCTGCATCTCTCTCTCTCTCTCATCTCATCTCGTCTGTCTCTCTCTCGTCTCTGTCTCGTCTCTCTCTCTCTCTCTCTCTCTCTCTCAATGTTGCAACAGAGACGATATCAGTCCGTCCCTCCAGATTCTTGCGGGAAAATTGAAAAGGGACAGAGACAAAAACACTAGTGTTGGAATTCCTCTTTGCTGTTTACCATACCCACATTTGAGTCTCTCTCTCTCTCTCTCTCTCTCTCTCTCTCTCTCTCCTTTCCAGCTGCCATGGTGTCCTTTTTTTCCTTTCCTTACCCCATGGTAACAGGCTGGCTAGGAAAGGAGGGAAAGCAAGGGGAAAGAGAGAGAGAGAGAGAGAGAGAGAGAGAGAGACAGCGACCCCTCGAAAGCTACTACTGCTGAGTCTACTGCTTCTGCTGCCTTCTCTGTTTTCGTGTGTGTTTCTTATTGACTGCTTTGGCTTCTTCCTCTGCTGTTAATACTGCTCAGCCTGCTGATAATTTCTCGACATCTGCTGCTCCTGCTGAATGTCTTCTTCGCCTTGTGTGAGAGGTCTCATCAGCTTTCTGCTTACTGCTTCGAATTGAGCTTCTGCTGAAATTGCTTATTTTTTCCGTTTTTCAGAGATCCTCTGTACAAGCTATGTGCTACTTTCACTCCTGACTGCGCTGCTTTTTCTTCCCTCCTACATTAATTTTACAGAAGGAACTGCTACTTTCTCCTCCTCAAGCTACTACTTCTGCGACTTCCTCTGCTTCTGCTGCTTCTTCCTCTTTTATCGCTGCTATTGCAGTTCCTCATTCTCCTGCTCCTCATATATTTCTTCCTTCCTTCTATCTACCTTCGGCAGTGTCCTCCATGGCATTGCTGCTGCTGCTGCTGCTGCTGCTGCTGCTGCTTTTACTGCAGCTGCTGTTAGTCCCTCCTCCTATACCTCCCAGACCCTCCTCCTCCTCCTCCTCCTCAACTACCCACTGTTGGCAGGATCCCCTTTGTTTATTAGATCAGGAGATGGTTCACCACTTGTCCACTTGTTCCATGCTTCTGTAAGTTCCAGCTTCCATATGACGGTCTCTCTCTCTCTCTCTCTCTCTCTCTCTCTCTCTCTCTCTCTCTCTCTCTTTCCAAAGCATTTTTTATTCCCTATTTGTCTTTGCCTTTTGCTATTTGTCTGTCCTTATTCATGGCTCTTTCTCTCTTCACCTAGTTGTCCAAAATAAAACATCTCAATCTCTCCTTCATTCTCCATCATCATAAACATTAATAATTCAATTGAATCATTTCTCTAATTTTTTCTTTCCCCCATTTTTTTTTTGTTTTTTTTTTTTGTTGGCTTAAAGTCTCTCTCTCTCTCTTCTCTCTCATAACTCTCTCGGCCATCCATCTCTTCTCTCTCTCTCTCTCTCTGCATAAACATTAATAACCTTGAATACTCTATCATTTTCTCTCGTTTTTGTTTCGTTGGGGTTTAAAGTCTCTCTCTCTCTCTCTCTCTCTCTCTCTCTCTCTCTCTCTCTCTCTCTCTGTACTCCCCTCTTTTTCTCCTGTGTGTCACACTTTTTAACACACCCCTTCTCTTCTCTCCTGTCCCATTTACATACCTGCCACGCCAATTTTTTCCAGTTTTCGCATTTTGCATCTTTTCTTATCTCTTGTTTCTTTAAATGTTTTTTTTTTTTGGGTATGTCAAACGAATCTCCTTTTCTTCTTCTTCTTCTTCTTCTTCTTCTTCTTCTTCTTCACACTTTTCCTCCATATTTCAATGTTTGGTACCAATTTTTTCCATCTTTGTATACAAAAGCATATACTATGTCTTTATTAGTTTTCTGAATCGTCTATTATATATATATATATATATATAATAGATATATTATAAATAATAGATCTATATATTATTGTATATATATATAGTATATACATATATAATAGATAATATATTATTATATATATATACACACACACGTATATATGTGTGTGTGTATTTATATATAAGTATGTATGTATATGTGTGTGTGCTTACGAATTTTTTTTAACATCTCCGATTCGTTTTCCTCTGAAAAGCTTCTTATCTGAAACGGGAAAGGAATGGAATAGGTTAGCTCTTCGCAAGGAGCTTCGAAATGGGTCTCATTGTGACCCATTCCTCTATCTAACTGGACAACATCCCCGGCCAACATCACTCAGTTTTGTACTGTATCAGTCAAAGACATTGTTTTCATATTCACGACCCATTCAATGCTAGCGAATTATCTTCCCCAATTTCTTTTCCAGTTGCCCTTAAATAACTCCCCAGTTCGCGCCACAGGTTTGTTCGTCCGCCTCGGTGCCTTAGATTTGATGAAATTCAAGATTATAGTTTTTTTTTTTTTTCATTTTTAGTTGATGATCGTTCTCTCTTTATCAATAAGGATGACTTTCCAGCCTTCTTATCAATTCTCCTTATATATCCCCAATATACGCATTTCGTTTGTTCCGCCTGCTTCAGTGTTTGAGATTTTGTGAAACTAAGATTATCGGATGTTTACTTTAGTTTTAAGTTCATAGTTGTACTTTTCTCTCTCTCCTCTCTCTCTCTCTCTCTCTCTCTCTCTCTCTTTCTACAGCATTTTTATTCCCTCTCGTCTTTGCCTTTTGCTATTTGTCTGTCCTTATTCATGGCTCTCTCTCTCTCTCTCTCTCTCTCTCTCTCTCTCTCTCTCTCTCTCTCTCTCTCTCTCCCTACTATTTTTTGTTTTTGTTTCGTGTTTCCAAACACGAACAGAATTTGTTTCAGGTGCTGGCTGGACAGCCAAAAAGTGCCGTTAGGCCTTTTGGGTGTTATATATATAGTCTTACTAGTGGATGTTGTTTCCCTTCCACGTCTGTTTCTAGGAACGAAGGTCACTAATAGATGGTATCTTGTGAGAAGTAAGTGTTCCTTTTAACAGCAGAGACTGAATTGTCGCAGGATTAATTTTCAATAAACTGTAAATGTTATGAATAACTATGTATCAAATAATAATGTCCGATGTTACATGCACACACAAATTATATATATATATGTATATATATATATATAGTATATATATATATATATATGTATATATACATACAATACATATATAATATATATATATATATATATAATATTATATATATTTTATATATACACACACACACACACATATATATATATATATATATATATGTGTGTGTGTGTGTGTGTGTGTGTGTGTACGTGTATGAAGTTACATGCATGCATATATATATATATAATATATATATATAATATATATATATATATATATATATATATATATATATATCACACATTAATCCAATGATCCAGGGGTTACCAGCCTCGCTTCAAAAGGCACAAAACTAACGCATACACTAGGATAGCTAACGCCATGATCAAATGAAACTGAAAATCATGCCTGGGTTTCAAAAATGAGAAACTATTACACATCTACTTCAGGAGCTTAAATATATATATATTAAAAAATCCAAATTTAGTTACCATTGAAAACCAAAGCATAAGAAAATGCTAGTAACTGATATCAAATAATTGAGATATATAATTCCAGTGGCTGTAGGTAAGCAAAAGTTTAAAAAAAGAAAAAAAAAGGTAAAAACAAAAAATAAGGGAAAACTTAAAATTGGCCCCCCACCCCAACCTAAACAAAGAAGGGGGCCAGGGGGGGTTAGAGGAGGGGGAAGGGGTGTTAGGGCAAATCAGGGGCGTGAAATGATTCCCTTAGAGCATGACATTTTTAGCGTGTTGGGCCAGACGTCCCTTATGTAAATTATGGCACAGGCGACAGATGCCACGAGGGAGACGAGGTTATTGAGGTAGAGAATTAAAGGAGGGAGAGAGAGAGAGAGAGAGAGAGAGAGAGAGAGAGAGAGAGAGGAAAATGAGAGACTTTTTACACATAGAAGAGTGTTAGAGCGAGGGAAGAAAGATTATTTCCTACATATAGAGCGAGACAGAAAGAGGTAGAGAATTAAAGAAAAGAGAGATTTTACATAGAGGAAAATGAAAGCGAGAGAGGAAGAGGTACAGAATTAAAGAGAGAGAGAGAGAGAGAGAGAGAGAGAGAGAGAGAGAGAGAGAGAGAATTAAAGAGAGAGAGAGAAGAGAGAGAGAGAGAGAGAGAGTTTTTACACATAGAAGAGAGTGAGAGCGAGGGAAGACAGATTATTTCCTACATGTAGAGCGAGAAGAAAGAGGTAGAGAATTAAAAGAGAGAGAGAGAGAGAGAGAGTGAGAGAGATTTTACATAGAGGAAAATGAGAGCGAGGGAGGAAGAGGTCGAGAATTAAAGAGAGAGAGTTTTTATACATAGAAGTGAGTGAGAGCAAGGGAAGAAAGATTATTTTATAGATAAAGAACGAGAGAAACAGGTAGAAAATTAAAGAGAGAGAGAGGGAGAGATTTTACATAGAGGAAAATGAGAGCGAGAGAGGAAGAGGTAGAGAATTAAAGAGATAGAGAGAGAGAATTTACATAGAAGAAAATGAGAGCGAGGGAAGAAAGATTATTTCCTACATATAGAGCAAGACAGAAAGAGGTAGAGAATTAAAGAGAGAGATTTTACATTGAGGAAAATGAAAGCGAGAGAGGAAGAGGTAGAGAATTAAAGAGAGAGAGAGAGAGTTTTTAAACAGAAGAGAGTGAGAGCGAAGGAAGAAAGATTATTTTCTACATAGAGAGCGAGAGAGAAAGATGTAGAGTATGAAAGAGAGAGATTTTACCTAGAGGAAAATGAGAGAGAGAGAATTAAAAGGAGAGAATGAGAGAGAGAGTTTTTACTTAGAAGAGAGTGAGAGCGAGAGAAGAAATATTATTTTCTACATAAAGAACGAAAGAGGAAGAGGTAAGGAATTGGAGAGAGAGAGACGATGAGAGAGAAAGTAGAGGAGAGAGAGAGAGAGAGAGAGAGAATTTTTACATAGAGAAAATTGCGAGCGAGAGGAGAGTTTTATTTTTTACATCGAGAGCTTAAGAGGAAGAGGGAAAGAGGTAAATTGAGAGAGAGAGAGAGAGAGAGAGAGAGAGAGAGAGAGAGGATCCGCATCTCGCGCGCTGTCTAATTTGAGAATCTAGAAACGAGATTTTCTTTTGTGTTTATATTTAAATACATTTTTACTTCTTTCTATTTCGAAGCTGCTCTGTAGAAGAAAACATTTATCTTTATTTATTTCCTCTGCTATTTATGATTTCTATGTTTTCAGTTTCAACATCTTGAATTGTATCTTCACTGGAATCCGACAACATTAGTTAGTTGAGAACCCGTTAGTGACAGTTAAGGTATCCGTCCGTCCGCACTTTTTCCGTCCGTCCTCAGATCTTAAAAATCGCTGAGGCTAGAGGGCTGCAAATTGGTACTTTGGCCACTCACCCTCCAATTATCAAACATACCAAATTGCAGCCCTCTAGCCTCGGTCGTTTTTTTATTTAATTTAAGGCTAAATTTAGCATGATCGTACGTCTGGCACCGCTATCAGTGCAACAACACAAACCACCACCGGCTCGATGCCGAAAGTTTCATAGGCCGCGGCCGAGAGTTTCATGGGCCATGACTGAGAGTTTCATACAGCATTGTACGCTGTACAGAAAACTCGATGGAGGCGAAGAAACTTCGGCCCATTTTGTACTTATTTGTGTATGCTTATAATGTGAACATATATATATATTTATATATTATATATATTACATATATATATATAATATATATATATATCATATATATATATATATATATAATATATATATATGTATATATATATATATATATATATATATATATATATATATATATATCTATATATATATATATATATATATATATATATATATATATATATATATATATATATCTATATATGTATATATATATAAAATATATATATATATATATATATATATATATATATATTATATATATATATATATATAAATATAAATATATATTTATATATATATATATATACCTATATATATATATATATAGATTCTATAGATTTTTCACTTAAATCTGCGTCAAAGGCAACATTTTTAATGTAAAGGCAAATAAAAACAATGGTGATTCTATAAATTTTTCAAAATTTATCACTTCAATTTTCTCAGATGATCAAAATAGCCAGATTTCATTGTGTCAAGATGATAATACCCAACAAATAATCTTGACTTGTAGTAGGTAAAACCAATAATATATATACATATATATATATATATATATCTATATATATATATATATAGATATATATATATATATATATATATTATTACTATATATTATGTATAAATTATATATATTATATATATAAAAAAATATATATTTTATAGGTACGATTATATTATCTATATATATATATATATATAATATATATATATATAGATATATAGATATATAGATATATAGGAATATATAATATTTTTTTATATATATAAAGATATATATATCATAATATATGTAGTATATATAAATATATACTATAATATATATATATATAGATCTATATATATATATATATATATATATATGTATATATATATTATTGGTTTACTCCTACAAGTCAAGATTATTTTGGTGGGTATTATCATCTGACACAATGAAATCTGGCTATTTGATCATCTGAGAAAATTGAAGTGATAAATTTGAAAAATTTATAGAATCACCATTGTTTTTATTTGCCCTTTACATTAAAAATGTTGCCTTTGACGCAGATTTAAGTGAAAAATCTATAGAATCTATCACCCAAGATTCACCATTGGTTTTTGTTTATAACTGCACATTGCACAGTACTTGGTGTCTTTAACCCAGTTCTTTATTTGTTTATTCCTTCAGCAAAGTTGTAAGTGAAAGAGGCCTTGTACCAACACGGGCTCTTGCTCTTCAAAAAAATCCCACGCACCTTATGATTTATTTGATTTATTTCATCCTCTTTACGTATTTTTTGGGCAAAATATTCGGATTTTAATGACTTGGCTTTTATCTTATTATGAAATTACGCGAAGGAAATCGAAAGAATCATTGAATGACCAATTAATTTCCACAGAATGTTGTCAAACCCGGCAACACTAAACACTATGACGTCATCGAAGTAAAAAAATGAATAAAAAGCATTTTAGAAATAAAAATAAAACTTACAGTAAATTCGTCTAAATTTAGAAGCCTGGCTGCTGAGAACCAAAGTTACGAGAGAGAGAGAGAGAGAGAGAGAGAGGAGAGAGAGAGAGAGAGAGAGAGAGAGAGAGTTATACAGATTAGGATGTCTCAAAAACTTGTTAGTCCATTCGGGGAGATATCGTGTACTGACTTATCTCTTGGAGCAGGTTTTACATAGGTTAGAAAATGAGAGCGAGAGAGGAAGAGGTAGAAAAGAGAGAGAGAGAGAGAGAGAGAGAGAGAGAGAGAGAGAGAGAGAGAGAGAGAGAGGATTTCTTGCAAAGGAAGAGGCTTTCTTACATAGTTCAAAGAAAGTGAGGGAAAAATAAATGAGAGAGAGATAGAGAGAGAGAGAGAGTGAGATGATTTCTTGCAGAGAAGAAAGAGGCTTTCTTACATAATTCAAAGAAAGTGAGGGAAAATATCTTTAGGGATGAGGGAGAGAGAGAGAGAGAGAGAGAGAAAGGATTTCTTGGAGAGAAGAAAGAGGCTTTCTTACATAGTCCAAAGAAACGGAGGGAAAAATCTTAAAAGAGAGAGAGAGAGAGAGAGAGAGAGAGAGCGTCGAGTCCCATTTTTTTAAGTTGCCCCGTCCTTTTGAATTGAGGAAGTGCCGGATTCAAGTGTGGGCTCAGCTTCACCCGAGGTAAGAAGCACTTTGACACTTTAAGCAACAGACCCCCCAGTGTTTACGATGAGCCCTTTCCAACCCCGGGACGTGAGGTCTCAAAAAAAAAAAAAAACCTTTATAAAGAGAGAATAAAAACGGCTTGTATTAAGTCCTTTGTTGAATCTGAAGAGGGAATTACATGAGGCTTACACGTCAAACTTCTCCTTGTGAAGAGAGTTAGGCAATATGTAATGACTAGGTTAAAAGTTACGGAAGGAATTACATCTAGACTTGTCCGCGACTTCTATGAGGTAATTGTTCTGTCTCATGGCGGAATTCAGTACTATTTTTAATCTTAAATTTTATTATTAATTTTTTATTTATTTTTTTTTCTTAGGTGTCTTCCCTGTTTTCGTCATGGGAGCTTTTGCATTCCCAGGACTAGGCCCCTCGACGCACCCACCCACCCACACTAAAACAGACACACACACACACACACAGAAATGGTTATTACAGTTATCTGGTTAACTTTGCAGAATGAAAAAGGTAACGTTGGGAATAACCTCTTTTAATGCACTTCTTTGTTTTTCATTATGACTTTCTGTAGATTCATCAGTTCCTCCTTTTTTTTTATTTTCTTCTTTTTTATGTCTGGATCGTTTCCACCAGCTATAAATCCCCGTAGAAATTAAACGGTTTCAATCGGTTATATTTACAGAAGAGAATGAAAGAGATAAGATATTGAGGCTGCCCATTTCCATTGGAATTTAGAAAACGGGAATATTCTTTCGATTAATTTTCTTAAGATCTTTTTTCATTTATTTATTTATATATTTGTTTTATGTATTTTTCTGTTTTGTAACTAAAATCGGTGAACATTTGATGAAAAAATGTCTTAGTCGGTTGAAGGAATCAAATGAGTTATATTTTGAACGAAACATTTTTTCAATAACGAGGTTTCGAAATATTTTTTCTTAACTAAAATCGGTGAACATTTAATGTAAAAATGTATTCGCCAGTTGAAGGAATCAAATGAGTTATTTTGAAATAAGCATTTTTTCAATAACGAGGTTTCGAAAAATGTCCCCTTTTCTGTCTATTTCTTGTTCTCCTTCATTGAGAACTATAGACGGATAATGAACTAAAGTTCTAAAAGGCGATACAAGTATTGAAATGCGTTAGTTAGTGTGTTCCCTCAATTATGTCTTTAAATTAAAAAACGTAATTTTCCGTAAAGAGATCTATGAAAGGATTATTTTACTTGATGAAAAATAAGGCGATATATATATATATATATATATATATATATATAATATATATATATAATATATATATATTTTTGTGAAAAATCCAAATTAATGGCAATAGGAAGTACGGACTCCAAAATTGCAGCCAATCCATAAAAAATTAATTACGACTCAAGAAAACGGGTCTGTCCGTTAGAGAGGTTTAGTAGGTAGGTGTTTTTTTTTTTTTTTTTTGTGGGGGGGGCCTTTTCCTTTTTTCTTACGTCTTCTGTTTTTTTGTTATTATTATTATCACGAAAAAAAAAAAAAATTTTTGAAAATTCGCGAAAATCTAAATAAAAAAAAACTGTCAGTAAAGAGATTTAGTAGTTTTATTTTTTATTTTTTTGCTTTTTCTTGCGTCTTCTGTTTTTTTTTATTATTATTATTGTCACGAAAAAAAAAAAATGATTTGAAAATTCGCGAAAATCTGAATAAAAAAATGTCTGTCCGTAAAGAGATTTAGTAGTTTTTTTGTTTCTTTCTTTTACATCTGTTTTTTTTATTATTATTATTATTATCACTGGAAAAAAAAAAAAATGATTTGAAAATTCGCCAAAATCTACATAAAAAAAGTCTGTCCAAGAGATTTAGTATTTTTTGTTCTTTTTCTTACGTCTTCTGTTTTTTATTATCACGAAAAACATAAAAAAAGATGATTTGAAAATTCGCGAAAATCAGAATAAAAAAAGTCTGTCCGTAAAGAGATTTAGTAGTTTTTTTTTTCTTTTTCTTGCGTCTTCTGTTTTTTTTTTATTATTATTATTATTATCACGAAAAAAAAATTATTTGAAAATTCGCGAAAATCTGAATAAAAAAATGTCTGTCTGTAAAGCAGTTTAGTAGTTTTTTTCTTATTTGCTTTTTCCTACGTCATCTTTTTTTTCTATTTTATTATCACGAAAAACATAAAAAAAAGATGATTTGAAAATCTGCGAATATCTGGGTAAAAAGTCAAATAAAGTGAAAGCAAAATTGCTGTCTTCCGTTATGTGGTATAAAAGTTTTATTTTTTATTTATTTTGTTTTATTTATTCATATATTTATTTTTTGCATTTTCTAGGAAAAACACAAACTGGAAATTAAAAGAAAAGCTACAATTGCTCTAAACAAGTTTTAGAAGGATTTCCATCTTCTTCTCTTCTTTTCTCCTCCTCCTCGTCTTCTTCTTGTTCTTTCTCTGTTCCCTCTTCTTCTTCTTCTTCTTCTCTTTCTTCTTCTTCTTCTTCTACTCCCTCTTTTTCTTCCTCCTCCTTCTTTTTGTTCTTCTACTCCCTGTTCTTCTTTCTGTACTACCTACTCCTCCTCGTCTTCTTCTTCTTCTTCTTCTTCTCTGTTCCCTCTTCTTCTCCTCTTTCTTCTTTTTCTTGGTCGTCGTCTACTCCCTCTTCTTCTTCCTCCTCCTTCTTTTTGTTCTTCTACTCCCTGTTCTTCTTTCTGTACTACCTCCTCCTCCCCGTCTTCTTCTTTCTCTGTTCCCTCTTCTGCTTCTTGTTCTTCTTCTACTCCCTCTTCTTATTTTTCTTCTTTCTATCCTCTCCCTCCTCTTTCCCTTCTTTTCTTTTTGTTCTTCTTTCTCTTGTTCTCTTTTTCTGCTTCCTCTTTCCTTTCTTCTCTTCTAATCTTTCTGTACTACCACCATCCTTCGTCTTCTTCTTCTTTCTTCTTTGTTCCCTCTTTCTGCTTTTCTTCCTCCTTTCCTTTCTTCTTGGTTCTTCGTTCTACTCCCTCTTCTTTTTCCCTGAGTTCATCTTTTTGGTTCTTCTACTCCCCCCCTTTGTTCTTCTATATGTACTACCCCTCCTCCTCCGTCGTCTTTCTTCTTCTTTCTCTGTTCCCTCTTCTTCTTCTTCTTCTCTTTCTTCTTGTTCTTGTTCTTCTTCTACTCCCTCTTCTTCTTCCTCCTCCTTTTTGTTCTTCTACTCCCTGTTCTTCCTTTCTGTATCTACCTTCTCCTCCTCGTCCTTCTTCTTTCCTCTGTTCCCATCTTCTGCTTCTTGTTCTTCTTCTACTCCCTCCTCTTTTTGTTCTTCTACTTCCTGATCTTTCTGTACTATCTCCTTCGTCTTCTCTTCTTTCTCTGTTTTCCCCCTTGTGCTTCTTCTCCTTCTTCTTGTTCTTCTTCTACTTCCTTCTTCTTTTTCTTTTTGTTCTTCTACTTCCTGATCTTTCTTTACTACCTCCTTCGTCTTCTTCGTTCTCTGTTCCCTCTTCTGCTTCTTCTCTTTCTTTCTTCTCTGTTCTTCTTCTACTCTCTTACTTCTTTTTGTTCTTCTACTCCCTCCCTGATCTTCTTTCTGACTACCTCCCTCCTCCCGTCTTCTTCTTTCTTTCTCTGTTCCCTCTTCTGCTTCTTCTCCTCCTTCTTCTTGTTCTTCTACTCCCACTCCTTTTTGTTCTTCTACCCCCTGTCATTCTTTCTGTACTACTCTCCTCGTCTTCTTCTTCTTTCTCTGTTCCCTCTTCTGCTTCTTCTCCTCCTTCTTCTTGTTCTTCTTCTACTCCCTCTTCTTCTTTTTGTTCTACTTTTTTATCTTTCTCTACTACCTCCTTCGTCTTCTTCTTCTTTCTCTGTTCCCTCTTCTGCTTCTTCTCTCTTTCTTCTTGTTCTTCTACTCCCTCTTCTTCTTTTTGTTCTTCTACTTCCTGATCTTTCTGTACTACCTCCTTCGTCTTCTTCTTCTTTCTCTGTTCCCTCTTCTGTTTCTTCTCCTCTTTCTTCTTGTTCTTCTTTCTCTGTTCCCTCTTCTGTTTCTTCTCCTCTTTCTTCTTGTTCTTCTTCTACTCCCTCTTCTTCCTCCTCCGTCTTCTTCTACTCCCTGTTCTTCTTTCTGTACTACCTCCTCCTCCTCGTCTTCTTCTTTCTCTGTTCCCTCTTCTGCTTCTTCTCTTTCTTCTTGGCCCTCTTCTACTCCCTCTTCTTCTTCTCCTCCGTCTTCTTCTACTCCCTGTTCTTCTTTCTGTACTCCCTCCTCCTCCTCGTCTTCTTCTTCTTCTCCTCTTTCTTCTTGTTCTTCTTCTACTCCCTCTTCTTTTTCCTCCTCCGTCTTCTTCTACTCCCTGTTCTTCTTTCTGTACTCCCTCCTCCTCCTCGTCTTCTTCTTCTTCTTCTCCTCTTTCTTCTTGTTCTTCTTCTACTCCCTCTTCTTCTTTCTCCTCGGTCATCTTCTACTCCCTGTTCTTCTTTCTGTACTCCCTCCTCCTCCTCGTCTTCTTCTTCTTCTCCTCTTTCTTCTTGTTCTTCTTCTACTCCCTCTTCTTCTTTCTCCTCCGTCATCTTCTACTCCCTGTTCTTCTTTCTGTACTCCCTCCTCCTCCTCCTACTTGGTCTTCTTCTCCTCCTCCTCCTCCACTTGAGAGACCTTGTCCTGGAAGCGACCGAGTGACCCCTGGGGCATCTTCTCTGCAGCATCATTGCGAGATAAGATAATCCTTCCCCCTCCTTTTCTTTCCAATCCTTTACGTCTCCTTTATTCCTTTACGCAGCCTCAATTTGTTTGAATTTCTGCGAGGGTCCTTCGGAGATTAGGAGATTCCTCGAGGCCAAGACCGGGAGCGACAGTGCCGAGAGAGAGAGAGAGAGAGAGAGAGAGAGAGAGAGAGAGAGAGAGAGAGGTTATCTAAATTGCTCGACAAATGGATGTGTTTAAAATGAAAGACATTCACATATGCATTCAAACACACACACACACAGAGTTTCTAAATTTTTGGACAAATGGATGACTATAAGACGGAAAACATACATAAAAATGGAAAAAATGCGCATATGCATACACCTACAGAGAGAGAGGAGAGAGAGAGAGAGAGAGAGAGAGAGAGAGAGAGAGAGAATGTGGGCGGGGGTTGGGGGGGGGGGGAGGGGGGGAGTGGCGGCTTTTCTTAAAGTGGTTGATAAAACAGACACAGAGGGGGAGGGTTATTTAAATCAGTAGCAAAAACATGCATATATACATACAGAGAGAGAGAGAGAGAGAGAGAGAGAGAGAGAGAGAGAGAGAGGTAATGTATTAACTGAGATTTAAAGAAAAGAATAAAGACTCCTAAAATGCCTATAACGACGCAACAACCAAGGACCCTTTAAAACGAAGACCCCTGCTGGTGGCGTTGCAAAGACACCGAAATGCCCCTTCACATTAATGAGCATGAGATGGATCATAAAAAAAAGAGGGGGGACTAAAAAGGAAGCAGAAATCTTCCCTTAACTCTTCCCCATCGTTGGCACTTCTCTGCCCTACGTGTAGCTAAACATCATCCAACTGCTGCTAATCTAATTTTCCCACGTCGGGGCAACAACGGGCTATCCGCCACAGGTCCGTAAGACCTAGATTGCCGTTGGCCGGCGGGGAATTTTTGTCGTTACGCCTCCGGGTAATTAGTAAAGATCTTAAATGGAGTCTTCAATTACGGAGTGTTTGGGTTCGTGTCCAAGGGTTTGTCATGGGCTCCTGTTCTGGTGACGCTGATGAGAGGGAGAGAGAGAGAGAGTGAGAGGATAAGGATGATGCTGAGAGAGAGAAGATAATGATGTTGATGATGATGATTATGGAAATAATTAGACATAGACTCCATAATTTATCTTGCCTACGTAAGGTTGTAACGAGCTGATATAGGCCTATGGTATTTTAACTATCCAGCGCGCGGTCTCATAATTGATAAATTAGAAAAATATAATTAAGACCTTAAAATACGAGACGGTTATTCGAGAAAATAGAGTAAACTTTTTTAGGAAGCCGCGGGTATATGGCAGCTAACGGAACCGCCTTATTGTCACAGTGTTTGCTATATTTCTAATGGGTCACAATTCAATAAGTGTTGTAATACGTCACGGGAACTTGTGAAGTCTATACGTAGTCAGCGCCAAAATTATTCTTAAGCTTGTGTATTTCCGAAATTTTGATATATGGGTAAAATAACAGAGTGAACAATACCGAAATTTTGAAATAACAAGAGAGAATTGTAAGATTTTCTGCTCCCAAACAATTGATTTTGTACTGAAGTGAATTAATTCATGGCAGAGGTATATCTGAAATGTAAAACACACTTCTGATTAACAGGGATGAACTCTTTGCCATGCATATGCAAATTTCATAGACTTCATGTATTCAAAGTTGGGTACCTGGTAAAATTTGCATCAAGTAGCCTAGCTATTTTTTTTTTTGGTGGGGGGGGGGGGGGGGGGGTTGCCAGGGATGTCTTGTGAAAATATGCGAGATTGCCTTCTTAATGCCAGCAAAATATATTTATTTTTTATCTTTATCTATATCTATATTTTTATTCTAGCGCCACATGAACAATACTTATGTCCATGATTGTACCATGACCTTACAGCAATACAGATTGTACTAAACTAAAGATGCAGTTTCAGTTGATTTGAATTTTGGATCTTATACAGCCTTTCCTAGTCTCCCACTCAATGCCAACTGTGAGAGAACCGGTGCTGAATATCATTACATCTGAATATTCGAAAGATTCCTCCTCATTCATCCTTACTTCATCCAGCGTTCCAGATTCCAGCTACGTCATAAAGCAATGCAATCCGATTCTGGGGTTTGGAATGACACTCTTAAACATGGCGCTCATAATGAGATGCCTGGAAGAAATGCGACTCCCTATCAAAACAAGGATGGCAGGTCTCTGCTACTGTTGTCAATTATGGAAATTTATGATTGTATATATATATAGATATATATATATATATATATATATATTATATATATACATACATATATATATATATATATATATGTATTATAATATATTATATATATATATATATATTATATATATATAACTATCACATGACCGTGATTCATATAATTTATTCGAGCTACAGATGTCCTTTAACCTAACCTCGGAATTAATATATTTTCATATATGTAAATCGAAGGGGAATTTTTTAGTTGATAATAATTTCGTATATATACACGTTTTTTATCTGCTGTTATGTATTGGTCTCTTTTTCTCCCCGTTATCTTTGTTTACTCCATATATGGGACCTCTGTTTTGTGGATACTTGCTTTATA
>NC_061090.1:20361884-20394384 GCF_015104395.2 Macrobrachium nipponense | reverse complement strand
CGGCAAATTAGAACACAGAACTTCGAAAGGTAAAAAGTCTAAACTTTTCTTTATAACAATAATAATTTTTTATGATGATTGATATCAGTTTTATTGTACTAATTAATAACATTTCAGGTGTTATTTTTAAGGTGGTCTTTTATTAGCATAACTGAGTAAAGAGAAACAGACCAGAAGCTAAACTTACAAAGATGAAGACATCAAAAGGGTAGGATAGTGAAGAATAAGATTCAAAATACGATAAAGAGGGAACCAGAGAAAGGGAGAGAAGCAGACTCTGATTACGAGGAAATGTGATGGAGAGGAAGAAAGATGAAAGGTGAGCGAATAACAATATATGTAGGAAGAGAATATATTGAGATGAGAAGAAAGTGGAGGATGCTTAGAAGGAGTGACAGAGGAGAATAAAGCTGTAAGAAGAAATAGAATTTATTTTTAACTTAATGAAATTCTTTTTAAACATATAAATAAAGACTGAAAACTTATGATGTCAAGAGATTAGATGATGAAATTAAAAATTTTTGGAAGAAATATATATATATATATATATATATTATATATATATATTACACACACACACACACATATATATATATAATGTTTTCAAGATTAGATAAACAAGCATAGGAAAAAAATCCGGATGCAGAACGGGGTAGAACTCAAGCACAGAAGATGAAAAACAATTACAATACCGAGAAGAGGGGAAAGAATTAGAATGAGCGGAATAAGAAGTAGACTTAGAAGTGAAACAAAAAGAAGAAGAAAGAATTATAGAAGAAAATTATAACCAGAATTGAAATAATCAAAATATACCGAAGAAGGAGAGGAGTAGGAGAAGGAGAATAAGGAGAAAGCGTAAGCTGAGAATAAGGGGAAGAAGAAAAAGAATAATAAATAAAAGGATAAACTGAACTGAAATAACAAAATTAAGCTGAATTGAAAACGGAGCAAGACTCGGGGGGATGACTGAACGTTGAAGAACAAGAAAAAGAAGAGTAAGCAGAAGTAATAAGGAGAATGCGTATAGAAGAAGGAGGAGGAGGAGGAGGAAGAGGAGATAAAGAAGAAGAAGAAGAAGAGAGTGACAGAGGAGGCCGAGCCGTCTGCCACGGCAACAACACCTCAGACGCCAGTATTTCTTCATTCGCGTCGTGTGAGGGGAGCTCATCTTCAGCAGTTTTGGTCTTCCTAAGACTCTAATGTCATTATATCGTTCCAAGGAACCTGCCGAAAGGGCGGTCGTCCTGCCTGGAATTTGTGAGCTCCGGAAAGTTTCCTCCTCTCTCTCTCTCTCTCTCTCTCTCTCTCTCTCTCTCTCTCTCTATTTACTTTTTCCCTCCGGGCTACTTTCCTCTTCTTCATCTCTTCAGGCTTACGACCTCTATGTAGTCTCCCTGTTTTTTATGATTTTCTTGTAGGATTTTATTATTTTTCGCTTCGTAATTACTTCTTAATTCTTCATTTTACAAATTTTACCACTTTCTTCTACGGAAAATCTTTGTGTAGGGCAACAGAACAACGCATACCCAGGGTACATACTGCAGAATTAGTCAAATAGCGTCAAAGTACAAAAAATGCAAAATCTTAAAAGAACGTTGTAAAGTTCGGGACCCACGAACCAACAGCGGTGGCCTAAACTGGTCGCACTCTCATGACCAGAAACATTTGTATCCAAAGAGAATTTGCGAGTTCTGCCAAAAGAATTATGCGTCTTTAGTTGCTTCCTTAACTTCTTTGAACCCCAATTTCGCCGGCTGCCTTTTATCAGGAGTACATGGCTTCAGGAAAGAGAGAGGGAGAGAGGAGACTTAGAGTTTATGAGTGGTAACTGAATTTAAATTAAGAATACTGAAAACGTTGAATAGCGAATAAAACCATTATATGTGAATAGTAGGGAATTAGGTAAATGATAAAGAGAGAGAGAGAGAATTAATGTGTGATGGCTGAATATTAAAAAGATTTGTAAATGATGCATGGTACAAATTCGAATGAGAGACGGTCAGAAGGTTACTGATCCCTATTTGTGAAGAGAGAGAGTTAATTGCGATTTTTTTTTAAATAAGGAAAAAGATGAGAGATTTACTGATCCCTGGTAGTCGATAGAGAGAGAGAGAGAGAGAGAGAGAGAGAGAGAGAGAGAGAATTGTTGGGGGGGGGGGAGGGATGGGGGAGTGAATAAGTGGTGTCTCTTCTACAGTTTGTCATTGGGTTTAAAAGAGAGGAGATGCAGGAATTTCCCTGTCTTTGGGGAAATTACACACCGGCTCAGCGACGCAGGCAATGAACTTTCCCCTGGACGAGTGTTTTTGAAGACTCTCTCTCTCTCTCTCTCTCTCTCTCTCTCTCGTCGATTCGTGGGAATTGGGTTATGTTCTTTTTTTATATATTTTATTTACTATTTATTTAATTTATTTTACTGTGTTTTATTTCATTATTTATTGATTTTATTTCATTTAGTTAATTATTTTCATTTATTTATTTTTTTTTTATCGTCACATTACAAGTCAGGAGAATTTCGACTAGATATGAGGGTCGCCGATGCTACTTAGCTTATTAGATTAGTCAATGTTAAAAATGTACAAATTGCTTTTAAAATTTGTTAGATATATTTATCATCTTATTCTTTAATTTCTTGGGTGTAAGAGATTTTGGTATCTTTTTTTTCTGAAAATAATATCATCAGTATAGTAACACATAACAGAGAGTACCGGTTTTACCACTGCTATAGCTAATGATGAGTATGATGGTGATTTTAGAAATAATTTTCATCAACGTAGATGAGAATTATCGACAATAGTAGAATATTTGATAAAACATTAAAAACGGTTGAATCGACACTAGAAAACATAAGTTTAGAAGAAAAAAAATTAACGCTTACACAGTGAAAGATAAAATTGTAGGATAACCAAATAAAGTAGGAATAAAAGGCGCTAAAAATAAGAATAATTGACTGAGGTAAAGATTGGCGAAATGCTAACAAAAAATATGATCGAAGAAAGGAATGGGAAAATATGACACTGTTATCATTGCTATCAGTATCAACATTATGGCTTCGTTATTGTAATTACCTTTTGTTCTTTTTAAACTTCTTCATTTGATATTATTTTTATCATTACTATTATCATTAAACTGAAATTCAGTCAGATATACTGACATCAAAAGTAGTTGGTTACGTTCATTGTGAGGACAGATTAATACTTTCCACATATGTTAAATAATTTCAAAGCTTTACCTGGTTTAAACTTCGTCTCTCTCTCTCTCTCTCTCTCTCTCTCTCTCTCTCTCTCTCTCTCTCTCATCCCAGTATATCTTTACAACGTAATGCGGAGATTGTTGACGTGATATCGTCGTGAATTTATTCTTACAGGTGTTATACAGGTATCTTCCTCTCCGGAAGATATTCTGCAATGTTTTAATCGAACTTCTCTCTCTCTCATCTTCTCTCTCACTCTGCCTTTTTCCTCTCTCTCTCCTCTCTCCTGTGTCTCTCTCTTCTTCCTTTTGCCATTTTCATTCCCCGTCCCTTACCTTTTTCATCACCCTTTTCGCTTCGGTCTTCCCCTCCCCTCTCTCTCCCCCCACTGTCTATCACTGATATCCTTTCCTCCTCCTCCTCCTCCTCCCTCCTCCTCCTCCCCACCTCCCTCCCCTCCCTCCCTCCCATCTGTCTCTTTTGCTGTTTGCTCCCTGTCACCCGGGATCCCAAACGGAGGAGCGACCGAGTGTCTCGGCCCCTTCACATCATCATTAACTCAAGGGGACTGCCATAATTTGAGGGCGCCTCGCCGTCTCATCTTCCAGCCTTGGGTTATGAACCTCTTCTATAATCTAATTAATGAGATAACGTAGCCAAGGAGGCGTTCTCGGTACACCCTCCCCCCCACCCCCCCCCTCCCCTAGCCCCCCCCCCCCCCCCCCCCCCCCCCCCCCCCCACCCCCCCCCCCCCCCCCACCCTGTCACCCTATCCTCTCTCTCTTTCTCATCCACCTACCCCTCTGCTGCCTGTCTTGCCACCATCTTACCACTCCTCCTCCTCCTCCTCCTCCTCCTCCTCCATTCCTCTCTCCTTCTTGCCCTTCCCTCTGTCTCTCTTGCCTCCATCTTACCACTCCACCTCTTCCCTCACCTGCTTTGCCTCTTCCTTCAAGCTGCCACCTTGTTATATATATATATATTATATATATATATATATATATATATTATATCTATAATATATATAATATATATATTATATCTATAATATATATAGTATATATATATATATATATATATATATATATATATATATATATATTATAGTATCTCCTGACTATGCACACAGTCACAAGAATTCTGTATTCTGTATTTTCACTTAATTATTTTAATTCTGTTTTCCCCACATCTCACCCCCTCCTTTTTGCCTTTTCTCGTCTCTGTTCTTATCCTCGTTTCTTTGATCATCTGATTTTCTCATTTTCTTCTTCCCTATTCGCTCCTTTTATTCCATTTCTGACTCGTATGCCTTGTTTTTTTTAATCTCATTGCTACTTTCATGTATTTCTTATTACTTCCTTTCTTCCTTGTTCCTTTTTTTGCATCTTCCCCCTTTTCCTTATTCTATTTTTTTTCTATCCCGTTACTTTCTCTTGTGTAATTATTTCAATAATTCTTATTATTCTATTTTCTTGACGGGTAATCTTTTATCAGATTTGAGGTTCGCGTATTCCATTAGTTTCTTATCTGTTATTACCTTTTATTATTCTACCTGCACCTATTCCTCATCTACTTGTCTACTTATGTATTCGCCTTCTTATCTACACTTCTTAGCATCAACTGCTTCTTTAGTATTAGTTATCGTTTGATGTTTATCTACTTTCTTTTATGTTATCTCCTCGTTGTCTACTCATCCCTCGCTTTTCTTTATCGTTCCTTTATCTACATTACCTTTTCTCCTCTTGGTTTCTACTCATCTACATCTTCCTAGCTTATCTACTCCAGACATCCACTCATCTACCTCTGAGTTCTGCTAAACTACTTTGACGATTGTTTTCTACCCTTTGCTTCCAGTAATCTACTTCCACCTTCTTCCCATCTACCTCCTATCAACTCCTTCTTATCTATCCTTCCCGTCTTTCCCTCATCTACTCCTTATTTTTTTTAATTCATTGTAATTCTGTCTCTCTTCCTTTCATCTCCCGTTCTGTACATTTTCATTTCCTTTCATTCTAATTATTCATTTTATCCCATTTTTAGTCTTATTTCCCTCCCCGTGTTTTGTCTTGCTCTCCCTGACCTCCTCTGTATTCTTGTTTCCTTCGCTATTGTTTTTTTTTTTTTTTATGTTTAATTATTATAATCATTGCTCTCCACCCTTCTCCCGTTTTCGTCATTTCTTATACTTGAGATCGTGCGAAAAGGCGTCAACACACACACACACACACACACACACACACACACACACACACACATATATATATATATTATATTATATTATATATATATATATATATATACATATATTGTCTGTATGTATGTATGTATGTCGTTAGCCACAAAACAAAACCACAGATACGCAAACAAACGATAGAAATTGGTGAATATATGAATGTATTTCAAACCCATTCAGTTTTAAATAAAAAAAGAAAAAGAAAATAAAAGACCAAATTTACTCGCATGGAGGGTACATAGCTACTTTTTACGTGTGTCCCTTATTATTAATATTCTTTAGTCTAACAGTACTGTTAATGTTGAAGTTCTATTATTTCCTTTTTTGCTCTTGTTATATCGTTTTTCTCGACATAGCGTCACATTGTAATGAGGTTCGTTTTGCTGAATAATGAATTTTTGATAATTCTGAATAACACTAATAATAATAATAATAATAATAATAATAATAATAATAATAATAATAATAATAATAATAATAATAATAATAATAACTCATTGATATTTACTAAGAGAAAACGACCCAGGTCCCAGCAGTATTTTCGTTTTGTCCATCATGAACCCCTTAGTTAGTGCCGTCAGTGCACCTCACGGGGTGCACTGTACGCATTACTAAAGGTCCCTTCGAGTTCTGTCCCTAGCTGCCACCCCTTTCATTCATTTTCCTGTACCTCCATTCATATTATCTTTCTTCCATCTTGCTATCCATTCTTTCCTAATTTTCTACCATCTTGCTGTCCATCCTTTCCTAACATACCTACCCTCAATTTCCTTTCAGGCCCTGAATGACCTCATAGGTCCAGCACTTGGCCTTTGGCCTAAAAACTATATTCTATTCCTATTCCTGTTGAATAGGAATAGAATATAATCCCGAATTATCGAATGTGTTTAACATCAAATGACACAGGAGAGAGGTAGATGGAAGAGACTTCATCAAAAACGGCGACCCCGAATAGGGATAAAGCCGGGAAGAAGAAGAAGAAGAAGAAGAAGAAGAAGAAGAAGAAGTTTAACATCAAAGTGCCTGGAATAATTGGAATAGTAATATAAGCTATAATACTGTAACTCCCCACAATGATGATTATAAAAACCAATTACACAAGAGCATCAAAGACTGATGCTGGTTAGGTCAGTTGCTGGAAGGATTAATACAATTTAATAAGCAAAACATCAAGTAGAAAAACCACTCTCTCTTCTCTCCTCTTCTCCTCTCCTTTCTTCTCTCTCTCTTCCTTCTCTCTCTTAAACCAGGGAAAAATGGGTTCTCCCATTTACGTGGAGGTAGCAAGAGAGTAATAGGTTAGACCTCAACCCCACCCTACCCCCCCCTCTCTCTCTCTCTCCTCTCTCTCTCTCTCACTTATGGAAGAAGGCGAGAAACAGGATGGATTTATCTCTCTCTCTCTCTCTTACAAATATCACATAAGGTGGAAGGAGAAGAAGAAGAAGAGGAAAAGGAAAACGAAGAAGAGGAGGAGGAGGAGGAGGAGGAGGAGATCCTCCGCTGGCATCCTTCCAGCACCAACCGAGATTCCTCGGACTGCGAACTGGAAAAAAAGTCCAAAAGGAGGGTAATGGCGGGGGTAATGACACGGCAATGGGAATTATGGAATTCGCTGGAATTATGGAATTTGTGGGAATCGCGGAGTCTGGGAGATCATGGTACACCGCAGCACGAGATCCTGATCTATGGAAGAACCTGAAATACTCGGCTTTCTGCTTTCCAGGCGTCTGGCCTCAATGCCCGCCAATAAAGACGTGGCTCGCAAACATGGCAGGAGTTTTTAATGTTTCCGAGTGAAATGAGAATTACTTTTTGTGTTATTTTTACTTTTGTCTTAATTTGTCACTCGGAGTCTGGTATTACTCGTGACGCCAGATAACCTACAACCAATCAGTCAATCTTATTTCGTGTTGAAATATAGTAGCTAATTATAGTCTGTTAAGGCCTCATGAGTTTCCCTGGGATTGTAAGGACTTGGATCGCAAACATGGCCGAGTTTTTAATGTTTCTAAGTAAATTTGAAACTTCTCGTTTTATTACTTTTAACTTTTGTCTTACTTCGTCTCTCGGCGTCTGGTACTCGTGACGCCAGATAACCTACAACCAATCAGTCAATCTTTTCGTGTTGAAATGTCATTGCTATAGTTTTAGTTTTCTGAGGCCTGAAGAGACTATACAACTCATCCCTTTTCGCTTACTCGGGGAGTAAGCCTAAAAACTTCTTTGTTGTTGTGTTGTTATTGCTAATGTTCTTTGGGGGGATAGGAAAGCTCTATGGAAAGCCTAAAAAAGGTCTGAAAAAGGTGTTTCGCGTTGAGTTAAGGATTCAGGAATTTTAGGATAGGATATATATAATTTATTTATTGGAATGAAAATGTAAAAGACTTAATAATATTTATGTTAAAGAGTACGGAACAATTATTTCTAATTGAATATAGTATTTATTTTAATTTTCATCTGTAAAACAACAATCTATTTGAAAGTAGATTTTAGCACGCGCCCCAAGTGGGCTGGAGGTCGGATCACGACTAGTTTCCATTGAAAATTCAATAAAATTCCTGTATTTCCAGAGGTCGCAAACATAGCAGGAAGGTCTGCTCCTTTGATTTTCTTTCGGTTGCTCCAAGAGCTTCGGCGTCATGTGATGATTTAATTTACTCTACTTTATGTCACCTCCAGGAGAGAGCCCCCCACCCCCCCACTTCATTCATTTGCCTTCTGGCTCTAATCTGTGCCATCTCAGGGGGGAACGACACTATAATGATGTTAGAATTATTATAAGTGAGTAAAACAATCCACAAAGATTTTTGTTAAAATCCATTTAACATCAAAATCGTTCAAGACAATAATGTCTAGTTTCTTTTTATAATTATTGATTATTATTATTATTATTATTATTATTATTATTATTATTATTATTATTATTATTACAGTAGTAGTAGTAGTAGAGTAGTAGTAGTAGTAGTAGTAGTAGTTGTAGTAACTGACTAATTGATTTTATGTTCAGGAAGGGTAAGCCTATTCGATAATAAATTTATATTGATATATATATATGTATATATATATATATATATATATATATATATATATATATATGTGTGTGTGTGTGTGTGTGTGTGTGTGTGTGTATCATATGTATATTAATTTTTTGTGTAAGTATGTATTTATGTATCTATATATGTATGTATGTTTGTACGCATCTATGTATTGCTTGTGTATGTGATGCGAGCACTCATCCTTACATAAAAGAAATGCTTTAGTAGATGCACATAATAAGTGAAGGAAACGCAGACAACTCGCTAATGATAATAATAATAATAAAAATAATAATAATAATAATAATAATAATAATAATAATAATAATAATAATAATAATAATAATAACAGACTTGGCTTCGCCAGAGAGTCAAATACAGTTACAGCGCGCGGAGATGTTTTGATGTTATTCCAGTTCTGGAGTAGTTTCCAGCCAGTGGGCTTTCCCTACTCTTAGTTGTCTCTGGCCTTTGCGAAGCTATGTTATCTTTATTCATCATTTGTAGATGTATATATATAATATATATATATATATATATATGATATATATATATATATATATATATATATATATATATATATTACAAGTGCATCAAGTTAATCTTGGAGTCCTTTTAAATGAGAAATAAATAACAAAATACAGGAAATAAATCTGTAATCATGAACGCAGTCTTCCTTCATAAGTGAAAACTAGAGAAAAAACAATAAAAAAACACGGTCACTTCTCCCAGAGAAACAACAAAGAACGAAAACACGAACGCCACCGCCTTCCCTACCTCCCTCCCTCCCTTCTTACATTCCCTCCTTCGTTCCGTCCTTGTAAAGGCGAAATAGATAACAAGAGCAGCAAGAAAAATGTCTTGGGGCCAGCTTCCCCTCTAGCCACAAAGATGCCAACAACTCTCTCACCTCTCCCAGCGTCATCAAGAAGGTTGCAATCAGGGCCGCTCGGTAAATCTCCAGAGAGCCCGCTCCCCTTGTCATAACTCCCGGCTTCGGAGTAGTCCTGCCTTATGAGCTGTCTCCGCGCGAGATCTGGGGCCTGTCTGAAGGTGCCGTTGCGGTTAATGGACATATGAATGATGTGTGTGTGTGTGTGTGTGTGTTGAGGGTTTAGTGAGAGAGAGAGAGAGAGTGTGTGTGTGTCTTGGAGGCCTTCATAGAAATGCTATGAATGAATTCATAGGTAAACACAAATTTAAACATATGAAAGATAGAAAGAGTGGATGGTAGACGTACACACCGTTCCATGGAGAGAGAGAGAGAGAGAGAGAGAGAGAGAGATGTCATGAATGAGTTTACAGGTATACACAAATAGTATGAACATGTGAAATGGGTTGGCCTGGCAGGCGTAACTATACTTACAAACCCTCCTGTGAGAGAGAGAGAGAGAGAGAGAGAGAGAGAGAGAGAGAGAGAGAGAGAGCTCCGTGGATCTAAAATATCCCATGACAGAGAAAACGAGGGATTTTCCTCAATTCTTCGCCTGTAGAACAGCCATCGGCCACAGATTCCCAAGAGAACAAAGAGCTTAGCAGAGTGGCGGGAATGAGCCGTACCAGAGACCACAGGGAGTGTTCTGTTCCCTCTCATGGCTTGTACGCAGTTGTTTAACATGTGTTTAACGGGTGTTTTATGGTCGGGCATTTACTCCATGATGAATAGGTGTCCTTTCCCGTGTTAGGTTTAAAAGGTCTTCGTTTTCAGAAACAGTGATGCGAGGAAATTATATTTCATTTTGAAGTTCGTCAATAGACCGGGTACTAGACTAATCGTAATAACTGCTTGAAACTGGACACTGGTCAATGATACTGACTTGTGTAAAAGCTCGGTGATGGAGTCCAGAACTATAACTAGTGATGGATTCTATAGCTAGAATAATCAATAGGGCAACTCCCAACTGGACACTAATTTATAGCTCCGGTCTGAAGTTACATGAATATAAATTCACGTGTTAAAATAGCTGTTCTCATTTAGCGCTTGACACTGGTAAATTATAATATTTTTTGCAGAAATTGGGCAATACAGAAGATTACATAATTTGCCTAACCAATATGGTAGCTCTCAGTTAAACACTGGAAGATAATAGCATTTTATATAAATGTTCAGCAATAGATTGGACATTTCTCGCAGGAGTTCAGTCATTTACGTAGACTAGATACCCCCTTCTAGTCAATATTAATGCTCCAATTAGCAAAGGAGAGAATACTGAATATAGTTGTTTCAGTCCGTAGTAGGCTTAAAGTTAGATTTACATTAATACATGTTAATGAACATATTCTCTACATAACTAGATACCGGACTATCCATTAGGGCTACTTAGATAATACCGTAGTTTTTTTTTTTAGCAATATAGTTCTTTAGCTCCTTATGTGACCCAATGGAAACGTACTTATAACTTTCCTTAAGGGCCTACCTTGTAATTGCCCTTGCCCTTATACTTTTCTCATGGGGCCTACCTTATAATTGCCCTTGCCCGTATACTTTCCTTATGGGGTCTACCTTGCAATCGCCTTTGTCTTTATAAACTTTCATTGGTCCTACTTGTAATTGCCCTGTCTTCATTACTGTAACTTATCTGGGACCTGCCTTGTATTGCTCTTTTTGCAGCGATGCAGATCACATTTTCCATGCTAAGTTCGTAATCTACCTTTTGGGGTCTACCTTGCAATCGCCTTGTCCTTATAACTTTCCTTATGGGTCCTACCTTGTAATTGCCCTTGTCTTCATACTTTTCTTATGGGACCTGCCTTGTTATTGCTCTTATTGCAGATTCATTTATGCTAAGTTCGTAACTTACATTTTGTTCTCTTTTGCAGCTCTGTTTGGAGTGTTGCTTTTTTTTCATGAAAGTCAAACGAAGATAAGAAAGCACGAAAGGTAAGTAAAATTTACTGGGTGTGTTTGGTCTCTTGATGGAAAAGTTTTTTTTTTTCTTCGTAAATCTTGTTAAGATTTCGTTGTAACATTTTTTAGTTCTAGTTTTAATATATTTTCCTTATTTCCTAAAGGACGTTGGGTTACCTTTCCGTCGGACCCTGCACAAAAGAAGAAGTGGGGGCGGGGGGTTGGGGGGGCGCCGTTGGAAAAGAAGAAATTGAGGGAATCCGTACTCCTTTCTTGTTCATCGAAATGAACAGGAAAGGAGAAATGCCTCTCTTGTGTCTGCGTTCTGTATTTCTATATGGCATAAGTAAAAATATTATTATTATTATTATTATTATTATTATTATTATTATTATTATTATTATTATTATTATTATTATTATTATTATTATTATCCTAGCTTGGAAAAAACATTTGTGGGTGAACTGCCATACGTATTTTGGATATAGTATATAATTTTATGCACAGCCGTATTTAATGGTCGCATATGCAGAATAAGGAAAAACACATTATATTTACATATATATATACACATGTGTATATGTGTATGTACATATATATACTATATATATGTATGTGCAGAAGCTAGGTACTATGTCGTACCTCTAAGTAAATGGGGATACAATCCACAATGATGTAGAATCCTTCTGTAGTTCCTGTACAAGAAACATATCTTAAACTACAGAAGGATTTTACATCATTGTGGATTGTATCCCCATTTATGTATGTGGGTTAACATATATGCCACGATGAACCGTCCGACAGGATTATTTGGCTCTCTCTCTCTCTCTCTCTCTCTCTCTCTCTCTCTCTCTCTCTCTCCCCGAGTCATTATTACAGGAAACCAAGGCAATTCGTCAGGGTAGGAAGCAGCGGCCAGCTAGGGAGAGCCATGACTAATCTGACGACGCCATTTGTAAACGGATGCCGGAGACTCAAGAAGACATTTCTTCTTCTTCTTCTTCTTCTTCCTCTTCTTCTCTTCTTCTTCTTCTTCCTCCTTTCTCTTCTTCTTCTTCTTCTTCTTCGTCCTCTTTCTTCTATTCTTCTTCTTCTTCTTTTTCTTCTTCTTTTCTTCTTATATTCTTTTCTTCTTCTTCTTCTTCTTCTTTCTTCCTCCTTTCTATATTCTTCTTCTTCTTCTTCTGCTTCTTCTTTTTCTTCCTCCTTTCTCTATTCTTCTTCCTCTTCTTTACTTCTTCCCCTCTCCTCCTTTCTATTCTTCTCTCCTTTTCACTTTCTTCTTCTTTTCTTCTTATCTTCCTTTCTCATTCTTCTTCTTCCCTCCTCTCATTCTCTTCCTCTTTATTCTTCTTCCTTCTTCTCTTCTATTATTCTTCTTCTCTTCCTATTCTTCTGTCTTCTTCTTATTTCTTCTTTCTTCTTCTTCTTCTTCTTTACTTCTCCTTTTCGCTTTCTTCTTTTTCTTCTTCTTCTTCTTCTTCTTCTTCCTTCCTTTTTCCTTCCTTGGTTCTATATTCTTCTTCTCCTTCTTCCTCTCTTCTTCTCCTCCTTTCCTATTCTTCTTCTTCTTCTTCTCTTCTTTTCTTCTTCCTCCTTTCTATAATTTTCTTCTTCCTTCTTCTTCTCCTTCTTCTTCTTCCTCCTTTTTCCTTACTTCTTCTTCTCCTTCTTTCTTTCTTTTATTCTTCCTTCCCTCTCCTTTCTCTACCTTCTTCCTTCTCTTTCTTTTACTTTCTTCCTCCTCCTCCTTTCTCTATTCCTCTCCTCCTTTCACTATTCCTTTTCTTCTTCTTCTTCTTCCTCCTCCTTTCTCTATTCTTCTTCTTCTTCTTCTCTTCTATTCTTCTTCCTCCTTTCTTTATTCTTCTTCTTCTTCTTCTTCTTCTTCTCTTCCTCCTCTCTCTCTCTTCTTCTCTTTTCTCTCTTCTTCTTCATTCTTCTCCTTCTCTATTCTTCTCTTCTTCTTCTTCTTCTTCTTCTTCTTCTTCTTCTTCTTCTTCTTCGTGCGTGAAGACAGAGTAAATGTGCGCTCATATTTAAGAGTTGCTTCTGTTTCGTGTAGAGTTTCTACTTCATCTCGGGAGAAGACAAATGAACTTTGCCTCAATTACGGCAGAACAAATTTGCTTTTTCTCTTCTTCTTCTTCTTCTTCTTCTTCTTCAAGTGATTTCTTCACTTTCCAGGATGAAGACATTCAACTTAGCTCTTTGATTTAAGGCTCTTCGTTTTGTGATAATTTATTTCTATTTACTGAGTGAATTAGATTTATTTTTATTTACTGAGTGAATTAGAATCTTTTGAGTTCTCTTAGTTAAGACGTTATTATTATTATTGATTTATTGATTTATTAATTTTATTTATTAATTGTATTTATGATTATTATTATTACTTATTATTATTATTATTATTATTTATTATTATTATAATTTTATTAATTATTAATTCACGTGCATGGCCTTGTCTTCATTATTATTACATTTTTCCATCACTAAATCTGTCATTCTCATCCTTGAAATTATTATTATTATTATTATTATTATTATTATTATTATTTATTATTCTTATTATTATTATTATATTAATCCACCGTGCAATGGCCTTGTCTTCCAATTATTTTATTGTTTTATATTTTCCAATTCACTAAATCCTTGTCATTCTTCATTTTTCCTTGAAATTAAATCTTATTATTAAATTATTATTATTATTTATTATTATTATTATTATTATTACACTAAGCAACAGTTTCGCTACAGCCGCTTATTATTATAATTTCTTATCCCGCCTGTCTTAATTTTGTGTACTGTATGTTTCTACTTTGTTTATCTCTGGATATGGCCATGAACTGAAATATAGGATATTATTATTATTATTATTATTATTATTATTATTATTATTATTATTATTATTATTATTATATTATTATTATTATTATTTTTTTTTTTTTTTTTTTTTTTTTTTTTTTTTTTTTTTTTTTTTTGCTCTATCACAGTCCTCCAATTCGACTGGGTGGTATTTATAGTGTGGGGTACCGGGTTGCATCTTGCCTCCTTAGGAGTCCATCACTTTTCTTACTATGTGTGCCGTTTCTAGGATCACACTCTTCTGCATGAGTCCTGGAGCTACTTCAGCCTATAGTTTTTCTAGATTCCTTTTCAGGGATCTTGGGATCGTGCCTAGTGCTCCTATGATTATGGGTACGATTTCCACTGGCATATCCCATATCCTTCTTATTTCTATTTTCAGATCTTGATACTTATCCATTTTTTCCTTCTCTTTCTCTTCAACTCTGGTGTCCCATGGTATTGCGACATCAATGAGTGATACTTTTTTCTTGACTTTGTCAATCAACGTCACGTCTGGTATGTTTGCACGTATCACCCTATCCGTCCTGATACCACCCCTATCCGTCATGAGATCTTTGCGTGATCGTTTTCTATCACTCCCTCAGGTTGGTGCTCGTACCACTTATTACTGCATACCTTGCAGTAATAAGTGATAAGTGATGTTTCTTGCACAGGCTCCAGTGGAAGGCTTTTGCCACCGAATCATGCCTCTTTTTGTACTGGTTCTGTGCAAGTGCCGGGCATTCGCTTTGCTATGTGGTTTATGGTTTCATTTTTCGTATTGCACTTCATACATATGGGAGAGATGTTATTTCCATCTATCGTTCTTTGAACAAATCTGGTTCTTAGGGCCTGATCTTGTGCCGCTGTTATCATTCCTTCAGTTTCTTTCTTTAGCTCTCCCCTCTGTAGCCATTGCCATGTGTCATCGCTGGCTAGTTCTTTAGTCTGTCTCATGTATTGTCCGTGCATTGGTTTGTTGTGCCAGTCCTCTGTTCTGTCTGTCATTCTCCTGTCTCTGTATATTTCTGGGTCTTCGTCTACTTTTATTAGTCCTTCTTCCCATGCACTCTTTAGCCACTCGTCTTCACTGTTTTTCAGATATTGCCCCAGTGCTTCTGTTCTCGGTTGTTGACGCAGTCCTCTATACTTACTTAGTAGTCCTCTCCCTCACCTCCTTCCTTTCGTGTTATGTATAGTCTGTCCGTATTTGCTCTTGGGTGTAGTGTTTTTGTTGTATTGGGTCATTGTTTGTTTCCTGGTTTTGCTGATCTATGCTCGCGGAGTTCTGCCTTCGTCCATTCCCTATTCCCTGCGCTGTATCTGATTACTGGCACTGCCCATGTGTTTATGGCTTTGATCATATTTCCGGCGTTGAGTTTTGACTTGAGTATCGCCTTGAGTCTCTGCATATATTCTTTCCTGATCGTGTCCTTCATCTCTTGGTGTTTTATATCCCCTCCTTCCATTATTCCCAGGTATTTGTATCCTGTCTCATCTATGTGTTTGATGTTGCTCCCATCTGGTAGCTTTATCCCTTCAGTTCTCGTTACTTTGCCTTTTTGTATTTTTTTTGTATTATTATTATTATTATTATTATTATTATTATTATTATTATTATTATTATTATTATATTAACTCTCCTGTCGTACTTTGCGCATTATACCTGTACCACCACACTGTATTAATTAGTATTTATCTCTATATATGCCCATGAGGTTGAATACAGGATATTATCATTATTATTATATTATTATTATAAAAGATTCTAATACCATATTATTATCCCTACCATTGAAACTCTCATGTCGTACAATGAGCATTATACCAGTGCCACCACATTGCATTAGTCATGATCACTATCAGAACGTTTACTATCATTATCACTACAATGTAAACTCCCAGCTTTTGGAGAGGCCTCTTTGGCAAAAATGTGTTCGCATGAGGCCGCATCATGAGTTTCCAAAGCTGGGCCATTTTCATGCAAATAATACTAATGGATCCCAGTTATGTTCTGCCCAGTTAATAAAAATGCGTGACTGAGTCACTATGAAAAGCTTGGCTGGAAAATGACAACAGTTTTTTTTATTTTTTTTGTAGTTTTTAGTTTTTTCAGCAGTTGATTGTGTCGTTTTTGTTACCGTAGAGTTCTTTGGAGGCCTCTTCCTCGCGCTGATGACTATAAAAGATAGTACTTGTATGTATGTATGTATTTACGTATGTATGTCGGTTGAAATCCTTCTGAAGTATAAGTCTGACATACAAAATTATAAAAGGCCTTTCGAATCATCGTGCGAGTACTTGTATGCTTCTATGTCGATTACACTCCTAAGGTATAAGTGTAAAACACAAAAATAGGGTGTCTTTGGAATCATTGCAAGGTGTTGATCTTAATGATATAAATTTTGCCCCGAATTTGGCTGTGTTGCCCTGGAGTCAAAGTTAAAGATAACTGAAGGTTTTGAGGAAGGCAAAAAGATTAATGTTTATTTCCATAGATTTTCCTGACGAATTCCTTAGGTTTTCTTTAATAATAATAACAATAATACAATAAAATAATAATACTAATAATAATAGTAGTAGTAGTAGTAAGTTGAGTATATGTTACTTGAACCAGACCACTGAGCTGATGAACAGCTCTCCTAGTGCTGGCCCGAAGGATTAGCTATTTTTACGTGGCTAGGAACCAATTGATTAGCTAGCAACGGGACCTACACCTCATTGTGGGATCCGAACCACATTATATCGAGAAATTAATTTCTTATCACCAGAAACAAATTCCTCTGATTTCATCTTGGCAGAGCGGGAAATCGAAGTCGGGACTGCCGAATCGGTAGGCGAGCACGTAAACCACTCGTCCAACGGGGAACTATAGTAGATTCACATCAATCGTGCATTTGATGTCTAGGACAGTTCCTTACGAGGCTCCTGATAGGCTGTTGATAAGCCAATCACAGGGCTGGAAACTCTCAGTCTTTCTCCAGGGTTCACATAGATCTTACCCATGTAATAACACTCAAGAGACTGAGAGTTTCCAGCCCTGTGATTGGCTTATCAACAGCCAATCGGGAGCGTCGTAAGGGACTGGCCTAGATGACAAATGCAAGGTTGATGTGAATCTACTGTAGTAGTATTAGTAGTTGTATATTGTATTCAAGTTTAGAGCGGTATTTACACATAGGAAATTCATAATCAACAGAGAATGCATAATACATGAGCAAGATGATCAATGATAATATCAGCACACAGCCAGTTGAAGCGTCGCTGTCAGCAGCTAATCCAGCAACGGCTACAAGAACAGTGACAACACAGATGTGGCCACAACACGAAGAAAGTAACCAGAGTAATGTGGATGATGTATTTTCAGTGGTTTTCTGAACAACAGGCGTTGAATCCCAGAGGTTAGCAGCGAAAAGGAACCTCTTTCTCAACACTGATCATAGCAACCCACAGGGGAAAAGCTGTAAGGAATTTAGTCTTAATTACATCCATATCAGCGAACCACAGCTTTTCGTGAACTGCACGCCAGTGTAATACGATAAAAAATAAATCAAGGAAGGTCAAGGTAGTGCATTTTGAAAAGCTGGATAATGTATTGATTGTTTTTATTATTCGCAGTCATAAGCGTGTGGTTAAATAGATCACATCTTATAGTAATGGCTATTAGCAAACAACAGTAACAACATCACAACAGCTACACCATCGACAACCAAAACAGCTTAAATGAGGTAGCTGATTAACGAACAATAACAGTCATTGTTATTATGGATTTTTTATGATTTGCGGTCATAAGAAAACGGTTGAAGAAATCACAAATTATACTAGTGATCATTAGTAATATAACAACAACACAAACTATTATACTAATTATCATTAGTAATATAACAACAACACAAACTACAACAACATCCACAACATAAATACCTGAAGAATAGGTAAACAGGAAATGCTGTTGTAGACACTCTTCTTAATCAAAGCTATTTATAAAAATAAAAAAGGTCTTAGCCATTCACAACCTATAATGAGCACCATTAGCAAACAACAAGAAATACAACAACAACTACAGAGAGGCAGCTGCTGCTACAAACGGCCATCAAAATTTATATCGGGAAAAATTGTAGCGGCCCGCCTGCTCCCAAAAAAAAAAAAAAAAAAAAAAAGACTCACGCACGGGAGCCTAGTAGTAATACTTTTTCATTATAGTTCATTACGACGGAGCTGATTGGGTGCCCAATTTATTATATCGTCAAAGATTCATAGTGTATGCGAGTGTATATTTATGCAAAGCTGAACGCTTAAGCATTATCTCTATAGATTACGTTACATTGCCATTAGCGACCTTTTTATATATTAAAATTTTTTCGGCTCGAGGATTAAAAGCGTACGTTGTAATGTGATTCCCAAATTACTTTTTTTTTTACCCAGACTATACAGGTGCCGGTGGAGGGAGGGAGGGGAGGGAAGAGGAGGAGGGTGGGAGTGATGACGGTGTATATATATATAAATACAGTAGAGGGAGGGGAGGGGGTTCCAGGTGCCCTTGTGGGATGGACGAGGGTGGGTTTTGGGGTGGGGGTGGGGGGGGGGGGGGGGGGACGACGTGAGGCGAGTGATTGGGAGGTAGGTCTTGTCAAGTTCATAATGTGTAATGTGCACGACAGGTGATGTTGCTTGTTTTACCTCCTGATGTTGTTATACGTGATGTTGCAAAGGTTCACCTCTGATTATAAAGAAGGTCATGTTGGAATAGTATATAATATATATATATACCATATATCTATGTATAGGTATATTTATACTATGAGTGTGTGTAAGTATCTGTAAGTACGTATGTCTACATGATTACGGAAGATACTCCTTCAAAACTGCGTACTGTGTGTTTACACATACGCACGTACACGTGAACTCAGCAAATACACACACGCTCACATCCTTGTCCATTGCATATTCATGTCATAAGCCAAATTAGCGAAGCACTTTAAGACTACGCACACCACTTAACGTAGATGATAAAATCTGAAGCATAAAACGAGGAAAAGAACGAAGCTTATTAGCGCCAAGATCTTCATCACGGACGAACAAATAAGTGGCAGCTAAAATGAAATAGACAAAGGACCGAGAGAGAGAGAGAGAGAGAGAGAGAGAGAGAGAGAGAGAGAGAGAGAGAGAGAGATTTTCAGTAGTTCACCTGCGCTGATGGCAGTCAAAGTTACCATGAAATTGGAAAATAATTGATAATGACACAGGCTCCCTCTCGGCCTTCCTTAGACTATGAGGTGTAGAAATGAAATGACAGTAATAACAGTCCCTATGAAAACACTAAAACAAAATGGAAGGGGAAAGCCCAATGGTGAAGGGCCGTGTAATTCGTGCCAATTGTGATGATTCTGGTAATTTTGTGAAGATGTTGAGAAATGGGCCTTTGATTGCAGCTTGACTTCGTTAAGGAAATGGTCCATATATGCATAAGATACTCTACAATCTCTACCAAGAAATTCTTTTAAATACTTTCCTGGGATGAATATCATTATAGGGTGAATATCTTTCATGTGAATATCTTTCCCACAAATTGATTGATTAATTAGTTCTTGCTTGCGTGGCAATGACGAGATTATTGATGCCGAATCAAGATTCAGAAGACGTAAAGGAAATGTCCCATAAATGCAAAAGATACTTGAACAATATATTTTAAATATTTTCCTGGAATGAATAGCATTATGGGGTGAATATCTGTCATGTGAATATATTTCCCACAAGATTCAAGATTCAGAAGTCGTTAAGGAAATGCCCATATATGCATAAGATACTCGTACAATATCTACCAAGGAGATCTTTTGAATATCTTTCTTGAATGATTTGTCATTCTCTGGTGAATATCTTTCATGTGAATATCTTTCCCACAGAATCATAATTCAGAAGTCGTTAATAATTGCATCGGATGCTTGTACAATATGTACCAAGGAAATCTGATGAATATTTTCCTGGAATGAATATCATTATGGGGCGAATATCTTTCATGTGAATATCTTTCCCACAAGACTGAAGATTCCGAAATCAGTAAGAAAATGGCTCATATATGCGCCAGATGCTCTACTATCTCTACCAAGGAAATCTTTTGAATATTTTCTTTGGATGAATATCATTATGGGGTGAATGTCTTTCATGTGAATATCTTTCCCACAAGATTCAAGATTCAGAAGTCGTTAAGGAAATACCGCATATATGCATAAGATACTCTACATACAATTTCTACCAAGGAAAATCTTTTGAATATTTTCCTTGATTGAATATCATTCTCTGGCCAATATCTTTGATATGATTATCTTTCCTCACAAAAATCAACATTCAGCCGTCTCTCTCTCTCTCTCTCTCTCTCTCTCTCTCTCTCTCTCTCTCTCTAGGACCATCGCAGACCCCCTTTCGCGATTTGATTGTGCCTGGTCAAATATCATGATGCAATCCGTCTTAACTCTGATCCTCGGCCGAGAGAGAGAAAGAGAGACAGAGACAGAGAAAGAAAAAAAAAAACTTCCTCCTGACGGCTATTTACATCGTGTTTACGACGGGACTAACGAGGCCTAATTGTAGTGTCGGGAAACTGGCCTTTCGTCTCGCCGTGTCCGCGGATTCGTCACGGGACGCATAGAGACTTTGCCCCCCCCCCCCCCCCCCCACCCCCCCCCCCCTCTTCCCGCCATTCCTTCAGCGCCTGTTGTGCGTTTTCTTCGCCTCCTTCAGGAGTGGGTAGGGTTGGTGGGGAGGCGGGAGGGGAGGGGTTACTTGTCTTAAAACCCACAGTCCAACGTCATTTTTCAGGTCTGGATGGACAATATCATGCAGTGCGGTTAATCTCTTTTATTTATTTATTTATTTATTTATTGTTACAAGTGGTTAATAGCCGACAATATATTCTTTTTACTGATGTACTCATTAACTGGTGTTCCGCTTTGCTTTTAGAGTGATTTTGTTGTTAGCAACGTCGTCATTTCGAGGGCTTTATGTTGTAGATTAGTTTTTGTTATATGTTAATTTTAACAGGTCATTTCTGTCAGATTTTGTTTGTTAGTGATCTTGTTTTTTATTGGCAGTTTTTAACTAATAGTTTGTGGAGATATGAATTGTCATCAGCTGAGGGTTACTGATTTTGTGTTAAAATTATAATAATAATAATATAATAATAATAATAATAATAATAATAATAATAATAATAATAATAATAATAATAATAATAACAATGCACTTTATATCAGGCCTCGAGGGCCTTATACAAACGCACAATACAGCTGTAATAGAGGTAGTACAAAAATGACATTAGATCAAACAAAAGGTTGCAGTTACTAATAATAATAATAATAATAATAATAATAATAATAATAATAATAACACAGGTGTATACGAAACCCACGAACCTGGGCATGTGCCTGAAAACGGCGAGAGCGAGTGTCCAGAGAGATACAAGCGCACTGCGATCAGCGCCTTCATCAGGAGAGCTCTCTCACACTGCTCTTCGTGGAAGGACACGCACACTGAATTAGAACGTGTTGCCCAAGTTTCAATTAACAACGGGTATTCCAACCGGGACATCACTAAATGCATTCGCAGAAAACATCGATAAGTGGTATCAGCAGGAGCCTCGTCCCGCCGCCCTTGAAGACGTCACTCTCTTTTACAAGGAGTATTTCATAAGAAATACAAAGAGGACGAGCGAGCCCTTCGTACCATCATAGAAAGGAACGTCTCCCCCACCGGACATGCGAAAAAAGTGAAACTAATAATTTACTACAAGAGCAAGAAGACCAGTGGCCTGATTATGAAAAACAATCCAGCCCCCGTGTTGCAGGACCCCTCTCAAGAAAACTAACGTTGTCTACCAGTACAAATGCCCTGTCCGGAATGCCCCGGCGCTTACATTGGTATGACGACTATGCGATTTCGAAGAGGATATCCTGCCACGCTCAGGAAGGCGCCATCCATAATCATGCCAAAAACGTCCACAATACCAGGATAACTAGGAATGACATTATTCCTAATATCAGAATTATCGATAAGGCAGCAGACCACCGTCGCCTCCGCCTCTTGGAGGCCCTACAACATCGGAAGGAGAGACCCAGCCTCAAAACACCACCCAGAGACTCACTCCTCCCGACGGTGGCACGAAGGGGCGCCGCCCGCCAGCACCATAGAGCCGATCGAACGAGCCAATCAGGTGCCCCCGTCTATCGGCAATGACCTTCCCAATACTACGCTCCCATTCTCCAGCGTCCGCACGAGAAGAGCAGTGCGAGCTTCCACCTCTGCAAGACGGCTTGACTCAGGGACTTAATCCTCTGTTCAGCCAATGAAATGCAGCGCCCATCAGACAGAGCACCTGGGACACAATAAATACCGCCGAACGACCCCATTCCAATCAGTTCAAGCTCACCTTTCCTTGAAAATGAACCGATGATACGGTTGGAAACGTTGGAATTCCGTTACGCCCTTAGACTAAGATTTTGTTAACCACCTTTGTTATCATATCAATAAATTATTATTTTTAGAAAACATTTCTCGAGATATGAACATCGGCCAGCTATTAGCAAATATCAGCCCTGATGAGAAGAGAATAATAAGAAGAATTGAAAAGATCATATATAAAATCAATTCCACTGATGCTGCCATCACCTTTAACAAAACATGTTTGAGAGAGGGTCTCCTACCTTCAAATAATAGTAATAATAATAATAGTAATAATAATATTATTAATAATAATAATAATAATAATAATTTGTATCAAGGCCAAATACAAATAAAGTAAGCAATAATAATAATAAAAATAATAATAATAATAATAATGCACTTTATATCAGCTCGAGGCCTTATACAAACGCACAATACAGCTGTAATAGAGGTAGTACAAAAATGACATTAGATCAAACAAAAGGTTGCAATTACTAATAATAATAATAATAATAATAGTAATAATAATATTATAATAATAATAATAATGATAATAATAATAATAAATTTGTATCAAAGGCCAAATACAAATAAAGTAAGCAAATACAGTGGAGATCTTACAAAAGATTTAATTAGAATAATATGGAAGAGGCGGACATCTCTCTTACGTATACATTAGCTCTACACATAATTATATATAAGAGTCGAATAGCATTTTCTTAATCTTTTAAGTCTCAAGCGATAATAACTTTTCGTAAGAGAAGAAACTCGTCAGATAAATGATAAAATACCAAGTTCTTTTCCACATTCTGACAATTATTGCAAAAGTCAGGTTTCCATGAGGTTTATAACTTTGTATAATAATAATAATAATAATAATAATAATAATAATAATAATAATAATACCAGTAGTACACACAAAATTGTAGCGACGAAAGGGTAGGAACATTTTTATTTAATAATAATAATAATAATAATAATAATAATAATAATAATAATAATAAAATAATAATAATAAGAAGAAGAAGAAGAAGAAGAAGAAGAAGAAGTTTATATTTGCAGGCGATTTCTAATTTTGAAAATGTTCACTTAGTTATAATTATTGTTAATATGATTTGAAGTAATCATGATTGTCTCTGAGTTTAAATGGTTATTGAAAAGTGGACTCATAATTTTTAGATACGGTTCGTGTTATCTCTTGTTTATTGTAATTTAAGTAGATATTAAATTGTTTATCTGTATTGCTTGTAAAAGTGCTTATCCGATGATTTACTGTCTTTTTTAGTAATTAGTTGCTATTTGCAGATTATATATATCTCATTTTTATATCTCAAAATAGCTATCTATTAACGAATTTTCTTATTATCTTAGTTGGGTGATAACGTACGATCTCTTGTTTTCATTATCTAAATTAGTAATGTGTGACAAGTGAACTATTAATCTGTGTTACAAGTAAATTGGTAATCTGTGTTACAAGTAAATTAGTAATCGACAAGTAAATTAGTAATCTGTGTTACAAGCAGTAATTAATTGAAGGTCTCATCTCTCGGTAACCTAAACAGTAATCCAAGATCTCCGTTTTTTTATATAATTAGTAATAAAATCCTTATTATAAATGATCGATGGTTATATTATATCGCGACCTTTGTGGCCCAAGGGCCAAGTCTTTGGCACTATATTATTATTATTATTATTATTATTATTATTATATTATTATTATTATTATTATTATTATTATTATTATTATATCAGTAGGGGCATTGACTTGAAATTCAAGCTTCCAAAGAATGTTGGTTTCATCCTCCCACCGCAGACCCCACACTGCAGCAGTAGCTGATCATGAATACAGAACCCGTGATTTTTCATCATAATGGAGAAGGAGGCCGAACCTGTGATACCTGAGAGGCATGCCACGACACTAGCGTACCGCATATCCATGACCTGTCTTTAGTCCCAAGAACTTTAACTAAAGAACCTCTTTTATTCGTCTGTGTGTGTGTGTATATATATATATATATATATATATATATATATATATATATATATATATATATATATATACACAATATCTTACTGGTATAGGTGGCGGCAGTACAGACAAAAGAGAAACAACGAAAGTGTGTATATAATCTGTACAGGTAGTACAGACAAAGTTGAAACTACTAAGTCCTGTATATAGTCTATACAGGTGTAATTCAGTTCCTTCACGGCAGCCATCATCCCAAATCTTTTCCGCATTCACCATTCTTCAGGATCGAATTTGTTTGTTTGTTTGTATGGGTGTTTTTACGTTGCTTTAGAACCAGTGGTTATTCAGCAACGGGACCGACGGCTTTACGTGACTTCCGAACCACGTCGAGAGTGATGAACTTCTATCACCAGAAATACACATCTCTGACCCCTCAATGGAAAGCCCGAGAATCGAACTCGCGGCCACCGAGGTGGCAGGCAAAGACCATACCAACCACGCCACTGAGGCGCTCTCTGGGTTAATTGATACCTATATTTGTTTGCGTGTTATTTCACATATTGTTGCAAATAATATTTTCTGTTATCTGCAAACAAATGGACAAAGGCAGTTTTCATTTATGGCGCCGAACGGCCTTCAGCTTCTATGCTTCTATGATTGGAAGTGGAAGGAAGGCATATGTCAATAGCATCATAAAAGAAGGTTTCACCAGTTGACGGATCTTTACCCATCTTAATGTCCCTGACCGTCTCCTCTCTCTCTCTCTCTCTCTCTCTCTCTCTCTCTCTCTCAACTTGCTTTCTGTTAACGTTTCTCCATAGAATTTCCCTTTTAGTTGTGATCAGTTTTATTAAAGACTTTTATGCTGCTGTTGTTTGTATACTTTATCTCTCTCTCTCTCTCTCTCTCTCTCTCTCTTAACTGTGTTCTACTCCCATTGACTTTATTAATCAATATTCTCTTACAGTCGTTTCCTGCGTAGTGTTATCTGTCAACTGCTGTTTTCTTGAAATATTTTATTACTCTCTCTCTCTCTCTCTCTCTCTCTCTCTCTCTCTATCTGTGTGTGTGTATGTGTTCTTTATTTCTCAAGCTTTTACATCTTTCAAATGTGGCTTCTTTCTCTTGAAGAAGTTTATCTTCTTGGACCTTCTTGTTTCTCTCCTTCTTGATAATTGTTATGTTCCTATTTTATTAATCAGTTTCCTGTTATGTATATCTTTACCACACACGCTTGATTGTTGTTATGTCCATATGACTCATAGGCATTAATCATTCATTAATCATTTTTCTCTTATGTATATCTTTACCACGGTCTCTTTCTTAATTGTTGTTATGTTCATATCACCTTTATTAATAAATTTTCTCTCACAGTCCTTTCTTGCGTAGAGTTTTCTGTCAGCTGCTGTTCTCTTGAAATATTTACTCTCTCTCTCTCTCTCTCTCTCTCTCTCTCTCTCTCCACTACCGTCAGCTCCAACTTGAGCAGGAGCCGTAAAACGGAGCCGGGTACCGCAAGGGACCACAGAGGAGTTCCCCAAGGCGGACCACCGTGGCCGGTCCATAATAGACCGTGTCGAATTTGCCAGGTGACGAGCCCCCACACCGAGACTTAAATGCAACCCAAACCCTAACCCTCCCCTTCCCCCTCCTCCCCCTGTGCCCTCCCCCTCCTCCCTCATTCCTCGGTCCATACATGTTCCATACGTCCATGGTCCGAACTCATAATGTCCTGTGGAGTTTCTCCCCTCTTATATTCTACTATATGAGCTAGGTGTTGGGGGTGGGTAGGGATTAGGTGGGGATGGGGGGGGGTTGTTGTTTAATGGGACTTTGTGAAAATGGGTAACTTTAAAGACTGACTCTCTCTCTCTCCTCTCTCTCTCTCTCTCTCTCTCGCGGGTCTCATCCAGTTGCTGCTTAAACCTGACTCCCTATTCAAGTTTTTTAAGTATTGATTTTCATTTTGGGATGAGGTTGCAGCCCCCATGCCCACCTCTTGAAGATTACTGGGTACTTTACTATAGCCTTCCTATTTCTGAATGACTTGGCTAACGATGGTTGGGTGAGTCGCTTTTTTTTTGTGAAAACTTATATTGCTTGATTTGGCCGTGATATCGAACAAGAGCAGCACCATTTATGATAATAATGACAATTATTATCATTAATGATAATAATGATGATAAAAATATACTTTCTTTCAGCAAATGGCAAAATACACATAGTTATAACTACTGTTTGAAGGGTCCAAAAATTTATAAAATATGGGAGCAGATTAAAAATTAGAGAAATATTTATTTTTATTTCAGTTCAAGGTCAGATACCGAGATACACAGTACATTCTGTGGCGGTGAAGGATTTAACCAGCCCATATGATGATGTAAGTCAGTGCGAACCTAAAGATATGGAGATAAAGATTCAGGAACATAGTAACGTGAGTTTGTGATAAAATCACATTCTTCAGATGTGGCCTAATAAACACATGACCTCTCTCTCTCTCTCTCTCTCTCTCTCTCTCTCTCTCTCTATCATACACTTACATACACTATCTCTCTCTCACTATCTCTCACACACACACCCCCTTTCTCTCTCTCTCTCTCTCTCTTATACACTTACACACACTATCTCTTTCGCACTGTCTTTCTCACAAAGTATACACATACATACACTCTCTCTCTCTCTCTCATGCTCTTACACACACACTAACACACACTCTCTCTCTCTCTCTCTCGTAAGTAGCCATCTTGCTTGGTGAGTCGTACCCGCGTGAAGTCAGATTAATCAACAGATATCACAAGTTTAACATACGACTAGAATTTGAGAAATATCTAGAAGTGTTCGTGAACTATCGGTGATAAGATTAGTGTGAAAATAGTAGGATAAAGCGTCTTCTAAGTTAGTTTTATCAAGTGTAATACTATAAATCAGAACAAGATGGCAGTAAGTTCCAACTGGCGGGAAGAGGTGGCGTAATTTGGCGTGTCTAGCAGATTCGCAATACGATGAGGTAGCAGGAAGGGAACTGGCGTTTCTCATCTATGAAATCAGCAACAGTTCCTAACCAAAAAGATACAAAATCATTCATAGATATATTAGAAGGATATAATCCTTCAAACTGGAACAAATCTAATGAAAACATCTTGAAAATAATTGAAGAAGTTCCAAATAAAATCCAAGTGGTCAAGAGACTCATAAAGAAAATATACATAAACCAACATATTCCGACAAAGAAAATGAATAAGGTGAATCTTGTGAATATCCTAATTGATGCATTAGGAAAAAACAGAATGCCAAAAGCATGCAAACTGTGTAAGGTTTGGTATAGCATAGTCAATCCACAAAACCTAATCAGAAAATGTGCTGCATGCAACATTCCGACCCATCCACAGTGTGCTGAGGTAATACAAGATTTGAGAAAAGATACAAGAATTTTTTGTTCAACATGTCTATCATGGATAGACAATGTTATTAAATCAAGATTGAATGTACAAATAGTTGAGGATGAAGAAGAAGAGGAAGAGGAAGAAGAAAAAGAAAAAGAAGAAGAGGAAAACGGAAGAGAAGTAAACAAAAATGAAATGACAGAAAAAAATAAAGGAAAAACAAAGAACAAGATAAAAGTATGGATGCAGAGATACTCATTGATACTACATATGAGGCAATAAAGCAGCATACCTACGAAGAAATAAATTACGATATGACAACAGAAAAGCAAATCCCGAAGAGGCTCTACCCAGATCTATACAATGACGGGAAAGAGGAAAAAATAGAAACAAGAAAGAAATCAAAATCTGCAACCTTTTGAAAAGAGGGAATTGCAGATTTGGAGAAAGATGTTACTACAAACATCCTAAGATATGTCAAAACTATGAAATATATGGTAAATGTGCATACTTAGATGGATATGGGGATGATTGCAGAGATCTGCATCCAAAAATATGTAAAAACCTAAAAGAAGGAAAAGGATGTAAGTTCGACAAAAAATGCAAATATATGCACCCTGTAGCCATGAATCATAATCAAATAAATAACCAACCAAGTAATAAAATCCAAAATAAGAAAGAAACAAATAGAGAGAGAAATCAAGAATATCAGGTAAAAGAGAAAAGCAAACCACCAATGAGATATGCAGAGGTGTCAGCAAAAAATTTCAAAGCATCAGCTCCGAAATTCTACTCAAGAGATAATAACTGTATTTATTATGCAAGAGGATATTGCAGAAACGGAGAAAATTGCAGATTCAGACACAAAATGAATAATTATGATGAAGGAAGATCAAATATTATGGAAAAGTTGGATTTTTTAATGTCAGAATTTCTGGAAATGAAAGAAAGAACAACATACCAGACAGGAAAGAGACATGGGAAAATCCTTATTACTACCAGTATTAAATGAAGGAGAAAACACGCAAACCATCATAGTGATGAATGCGCAGGGTTTAGTTACGAGTAACTCAAAAAGAAAAATAGAGTACTTAGAAGAACTAACCCAAATGAAAAGAAAATAGATATAATGAATTAGTGAAAACCTGGTATTCCCAAGAGACTGGGAATGATGATCAAATAAAAGGGTTCCAAACTTATAGATCAGATAGAAAAAATAGGAATCAAGGGGGAACCGCAATATATGGGAAAGACAAAAAACAAGGAAAAATATATGAGAAATATAGTAACTCAGAATGTGAACTAATAGCGGTAGAATTTGAATCTGAAAAATTGATGAACATAGTAATATATAGACCTCCTAATACTAAAGAGTTTGACTTAATAATTGAAAAATTGGATGATATATGTAGAAATCACAAGGACTGGACTATTTCTCCTATCTGGTGACTTCAACTTTCCTTTTTTCGTAGAATGGAAAGAACGAATAGGAGATTGTGGTTGTACTTATACATATAAAAAAGAGAGTAATAGTAGTGCAGAAGATAAGAGGCAATTTGAAAAGCTATTAGATATGCTACTAGAATACAACATTCAACAAATAAATCACCTGCCAACAAGAAAGGAAAATACTTAGACCTAGTATTTGTGAACGAGATGAATTATGTTAAAGAAATAATAGTTTATAATGCGAAATAGTTCAGACCATAATGTCATAGAATTAACAGTTCATTCCAAAGCAAGTGAAAATAGAGATAAGCAAGAAATGAAAAAGTGGGAAGGATATGGAAAATACAACTTCTACAGTAAAAATATAAAATGGTCAGAAATTAATGAAGAATTAAACAAAGATTGGGATAACATTTTCGTAAGTGATGACATAAGGGTAAATACGGAGATATTATATAAAATATTGGAGAAAATAGGTGGATAAAAAATATATACCGAAGAAGAAAAGTAAACATCATTCATGCATACCAAGAGACAGAAGGATCTTGTTCCAGAAAATCAGAAAGTGGCAAAAAGGTCTTGCAAAAGAAAAAAATGCATGGAAAGTTATAGAACTAAAAAGTAAGATAGAAAATGCAGAACAAAAGATTATACAATCAAAAGAAAATGAAAAACGGGACTTGGAAGAAAAAACCCTATTAAATATCAAGCAAAACCCCAAGCTATTATACTCATATGCGAAGAAGATGAATAAAAGAAGAATAGAAATAGGCCCTCTGAGAATTGAAGGGAGATTAACGAATGAAAAAAGGAAATTTGCAACATACTGGCAGAACGATATAGAGAGAATTCACCCCTAGAATAGTAATGAAGATAATGATATAGAAGTAAGGGATGAAAATAGTGAATATTTAGCTGACATAGATATTAATGAAGCTGATATTGTGCAGGCTATTAATGAAATTAAAAATGGAGCTGCTGCAGGGCCTGATGGAATTCCTGCTATTTTGTTAAAGAAAGTAGTTCATTCTATCGCAAAGCCACTTGCAATATTATTAAGACAAAGTGTAGATACAGGCAAGATTTATGATGAGCACAAATTCATATATACCCCTACTTTCAAAAGTGGATCAAGACTAGAGGCAAGTAATTATAGGCCTGTGAGTCTAACATCACATATTATGAAAGTGTATGAAAGGGTAATGAAGAAAAATATTATGAAACATTTAATAAAAAATATTTTGTTTAATAAAGGACAACAGGTTTCGTACCCGGAAAAAAAGTACACAAACCCAAAACTGTTAGTCCACCGTGAGAACATATTCAAAAATATGAAAAGCGGAAATGAAACAGATGTGGTTTATTTAGACTTTGCAAAAGCTTTTGATAAAGTAGACCATAATATATTAGCGAAGAAAATTAGAAAACACAATATCGTGGATAAAGTAGGAAGATGGTTAAAAGAATTTTTAACACAACGAAAACAGATAGTTATTGCAAACGACGAGAAATCGGATGAAGTCAAGTATATCCGGTGTGCCGCAAGGTACGGTGTTAGCTGCAATACTGTTTGTTATTATGATTGAAGACATAGACAATAATGTGAAGGATCGGTAGTGAGTAGTTTCGCAGATGGACACAAGAATAAGTAGAGAATTACTTGTGATGAAGATAGGAACGCTCTACAAAGAGACCTTAACAAAGTATATGATTGGGCAGAGGTAAATAGGATGGTATTTAACTCTGATAAATTTGAATCAATAAATTATGGAGACAGAGAAAGAAAGCTATATGCATATAAGGGACCTAATAATGAGACCATCACAAATAAGGAAGCAGTTAAAAGACCTTGGTGTGATGATGAATAGGAACATGTTATGCAATGATCAAATAGCAACTCTGTTGGCAAAATGTAAAGCAAAAACTGGGAATGTTGTTACGGCACTCAAACAAGAAAAGCTGAACACATGATTATGCTTTATAAAACATATGTTCGTAGTCCACTTGAATATTGCAATATGATATGGTACCCACACTATCAAAGGATAATGCACAAATAGAGAGTGTACAAAGGTCCTTTACAGCTAGAATAGAAGAAGTTAAGGACCTAGACTACTGGGAAAGACTACAATTCTTAAAATTATATAGTCTAGAAAGAGAAGAGAACGCTACATGATAATTCAGGCATGGAAACAGATAGAAGGAATAGCAGACAAAATATCATGGAACTAAAAATATCAGAAAGAGCAAGCAGAGGTAGATTAATAGTGCCCAAAACTATACCAGGAAAAATAAGGAAAGCACACAGGACATTAATCCACTACGCACCAGCATCGATAATGCAGCGTTCTATTCAATGCGTTGCCAGCTCATCTGAGGAATATATCAGGAGTGAGCGTAGATGTGTTTAAGAATAAGCTCGACAAATATCTAAACTGCATCCCAGACCATCCAAGATTGGAAGATGCAAAATATACCGGAAGATGTACTAGCAACTCTCTGGTAGACATTAGAGAGTGCCTCACACTGAGGGACCTGGGGCACCCGAACAAGATGTAAGGTCTGTAAGGTAAGGTAAGGTCACTTACACACACTATCTCTTTAACACTGTCTCACAAAGTATACACATACACACACTCTCTCTCTCTCTCTCATGCTCTTACACACACACTATTTCTCTCTCACTATCATTCTCACACACATATACACATACACGCATTTTCATCTCTCCCTCTCTCTCATACACACACACACACACACATCTGCCGAAAGTGAATTTTCCGATTTTTTTTTTTTTTTTTTTTTTTTCCCTTTTTTTTTTTTTTTTTTTATTTTTTACCCCCTGGCGAAGAAGTTCAGCAGCAGCCGCCCACCTACTTTCCACAATGCTATGATCTAATTTAAAGTTTTTTTCCGCCTCATTCTGGGTCCTGTCACTCTCGCGATCGACCTTGAAATCGACCCATCAATCTTGAAAGGGGACCCCAGAGTGTCTCCTCCCTCCCTTCCTTCCTTCCTTCCTTCCTTCTTTCTCTCATCTTCTTTTCCTTTTTCTTTCATCCTTCTTTCTCTTTGTCTCTCCCTGCCTGCCCCTCACCCCTCAC
>NC_061090.1:20344384-20356884 GCF_015104395.2 Macrobrachium nipponense | reverse complement strand
TAAGTCGCTGGTAAGAGATAATGTCAAGAAATTATAGATTTTAAAATCACTCGATAACGATGACTTATTGATGTAAGACTCAACAGCGAAGACTTTCATTGCAGGAGCCCTGATAAGAACGAGGCCTTTCATTGCGACAGTAAACAAAACTTTCATCACGTAGATAGACTGATAAGATCACGACATTCATTGCAGAAATGACCTGACGAGAACGAAGACTTTCATGCAAAGTTTCTCTCGCGGCGAAGACAGGCCAGTCGGGACAAAAAGACTTTCATCGCATGGTCTTAACAAAGTATAGTACCGCGATGAGAACGGAGTCTTTTATTGCAAAGACTTTCATCGTAAAGCGCCAAGGTTAGTGTTCCCCGAAGCCGAACTCCGTAATCCGTTGCAGCCGACACTCGCCCAACACACACCCCCCCGCCCCCGCGCCTCCTTCTCTCGGCAATAAAATGTAGCATTTGGTGTAAAGTAACATTTTCCGTAGGTTCCCCAGTTGGGGAAGAGGGGAACGAGTTGGGAAGCGGAAGGAGTTGGAGAAGGGAATAGGGGTTGGAGATGTGGAGGTATATACCGCAACTGTGGCAGGAGTTAGGGAGAGGCGAAGAGTTGGGGAATGGGGTAGGAGTCAGGAAAATGTGTTAGGAGTTGAGGGAGGATGCGTTGGGGAATGGGGTAGGAGTTAAGAAAATGTGTTAGGGGTTGAAGGGGAAGGAGTTGGAAATTGTGGTAGGAGTTAAGAAAATGTGTCAGGAGTTGGAGAAGAAGAAGGAGTTGGGGAATGGGATAGGAGTCAGGAAGAAGGGAACGATTTCGGGAATGGAGTAGGAGTTGAGGAAATGTGTGGTATATAGGCGTTGGGAAGGGGAATGTGGTGGTGAATTGGGGGGGAAGATTTAGGGAATGTGGTGGTTGTTAGGATTGGTGGAAAGAGCTGAGGAACGGGATAGGAGTTGGGGAAATGCTGCAGGAGTTTGGGAAGAGGGGAAGGACTGTCAAAATGGGAAAGAACTGGGATATGGAAATATTTGAATAATGTGGAATGTTTTAATAGGAAATTGCTGTGAAATATGGAAACGTTTGAGAACATGAAGAAGGATAAGGACGAAGTTAGAGAAAAATAGGATTATCCCAATAAAGTGGGAAAGAAGCTGAGACTTGGACAGGAGTCTAGGAATGGGGAAAGACTGGGATAATATTAGAGGATTTGAGAGCCAGAAAGGATGAAAAGAAAGAAGGAGCTGTGATCTGAAAAATCATCGGGAATTGGAAAGAAATCGGGAATGTAGGAAGAGGAAATAGTTGGTAAGCTGAAGGAGTTTATGAATGAGGAAGAAACTGGAGATATATATGTGTGTGTGTGTATATATATATATCTATATATATATATATATATATATATATATATATATATATATATATATATATATATATATATACATATGATTTGGGGAAGGAAAGGAGTTAATGAATGAGGGAGGAAGGTATTGGGGTGGGGACTGGGGAAAGGGGAAGGGGAAGAAGATCTGATCTCAGAGAAAAAGGACGAGTGTTTTTCAAATCATTAAAACCTCGTCTGGCCGAGTTCCCGAAGAGAGCGAAATTTTAATCTTCTTCCTCCTGCAGTCTTTGGCAAAAGGGAAAAAAAAAAAGAATAAAAAATTGCGTCCACGTCATGCACTATTTTTCCTTTACTTTTCTCAAGGGTATTTTGTTTTTTTTTTCTTCTATTTTTTCATCCATCTTTCATTACACGAGTCTCTCTCTCTCTCTCTCTCTCTCTCTCTCTCTCTCTCTCTCTCCTCTCTCTCTTCTCAAGGTATTCTGGGTGAAAAAAAATTATTTTTGCAGGTTTTTAATCCTTGTTTCATTACATGTCGTGCTCTCTCTCTCTCTCTCTCTCTCTCTCTCTCTCTCTCTCTCCTTTCGCTTTTCAAGGGTATCTTGGTAAATCTTTTTTGAAGGTTTGATCTTTGTATCATTTCGTGGCAGTGCACTTGCTAGTCTCTCTCTCTCTCTCTCTCTCTCTCTCTCTCTCTCTCTCTCTCTCTCTCTCTCTCCTTCCCTTCTTCAATATGCGGAGGGGGCCCAGGCACGCTAATAAAATTCCTGGGGCTATTATGGTGGATAATTTGGTCGTAGCTTGGCGCCCCTGCCCAGCAACCGTCCACCCCTGGCACTCACCCCGGCAACCAGAGGAGGGCGAGAGAGAGAGAGAGAGAGAGAGAGACGAGAGACGAAGAGAGGAGAAGAGAGAACACCGATTATTGATTATTTGAAAACAAGGGTTTAAGAAATTTGCAAAAGGAAAATTTTTAAATTTTACCAAAATAACCTTTTGAGAAAATGTAAGGACGAGGAGATAGAGAGAGGAGGGAGAGAGAGAGAGAGAGAGACGAGAGAGAGAAGAGAGAACACCGATTTTATGATATTGAAACAAGGGTTAAGAAAGAAATTCTGGCAAAAAGAAAATTTACCCAAAAATAACCTTGAGAAAAATGTAAAGGAGGAGAGAAAGAGAGGAGAGAGGGAGTGAAGAAGGAGAAGAGAGAGAGAGAAGAAGAGGAAAGAGAGAGTACCACAGGACCATGATTATTGAAAACAAAACTCAAAGGCGTTAAGGAACGTTGCAAAACGAAAATTTACACAAAAATAACCTTGAAGAAAATGTAATGGGAAGAGAAGAGAGAGAAAAAACACCGATATGATATTGAAACAAGGACGGGTTTTAATAATTGGCAAAAGGAAAAATTTCTACCCAAAAATAACCTCGAGAAAATCGAAGGGGAGAGAGAGAGAGAGAGAGAGAGAGAGAGAGAGAGAGAGAGAGAACACCGATATGATATTGAAACAAGGATTAAGAAATTGCCGAAGAAAATCTACCCAAAATAACCTTGAGAAAATGTAAGGAGAGAGAGAGAGAAAGAGAGAGAGAGAATATCGATATGATATTGAAACAAGGGTTAAGAAATGGCCGAAGAAAATCTACCCAAAATAACCTTGAGAAAATGTAAGGAGAGAAAGAGAGAGAGAGAGAGAGAGAGAGAGAGAGAGAGAACACAGACATGATATTGAAAGAAAGGTTAAGAAATTGCCGAAGAAAATCTACCCAAAATAACCTTGAGAAAATGTAAGGAGAGAGAGAGAGAGAGAGAGAGAGAGAGAGAGAGAGAGAGAGAGAGAGAGAAACCGATATGATATTGAAACAAGGGTTAAGAAATTGCCGAAGAAAATTTACCCAAAATAACCTTGAGAAAATGTAAGGAGAGAGAGAGAGAGAGAGAGAGACGAGAGAGTAGAGAGAGAGAGAGAGAGAGAGAGACACCGATATGATATTGAAACAAGGGTTAAGAAATTGCCGAAGAAAATTTACCAAAAATAACCTTGAGAAAATGTAAGGAGAGAGAGAGAGAGAGAGAACACAGACATGATATTGAAACAAAGGTTAAGAAATTTCAAAAGAGAATTTACACAAAATAACCTTGAGAAATGTAGGAGAGAGAGAGAGAGAGAGAGAGAGAGAGAGAGAGAGAACACAGACATGATATTGAAACAAAGGTTAAGAAATTTCAAAAGAAAATTTACACAAAATAACCTTGAGAAAATGTAAGGAGAGAGAGAGAGAGAGAGAGAGAGAGAGAGAGAGAGAGAGAGAACACCGACATGATATTGAAACAAATATTAAGAAATTGCCAAAGAAACTTTACCCAAAATAAACTTGAGACAATCGAAAAAAAAAGTTAAGTATATCTTAGTTTTACCAGACCACTGAGATGATTAACAGTTCTCCTAGGGCTGGCCCGAAGGATTACGTGGCTAGGAACCATTTGATCTCCTAGGAACGGGACCTATAGCTTATTGTGGGATCCGAACCACACTTATTCGAGAAATGAATTTCTATCACCAGAAAATAAATTCCTCTGATTCCGCGTTGGCTGAGCCGGGATTCGAACTTCGGACCCCTGGATTGGCAGCCGAGCGCGAAAACCACTTGTCCAGCGAGGAACTTGAGAAAATCGAGAGAGAGAGAGAGAGAGAGAGAACACCGACATGATATTGAAACAAGGAGTAAGTAATTGCAAAAGAAAATTTACCCGCAATAACCTAGAGAAAATTGAAGGAGAGAGAGAGAGAGAGAGAGAGAGAGAGAGAGAGAGAGAGAGAGAGAGAACACCGACATGATATTGGAACAAGGATTAAGAAATTGTTAAAGAAAATTTACCCAGAATAACCTTGAGAAAATCGGGTGTACAACGAAACAGGTGAAAACTACACATGGATATAAGAATGTACCGGAACAGAAGGTGATGGGAGAGAGAGAGAGAGAGAGAGAGCGCAAGCGGAAGTGAGGTTGACTTATTTTTGGAAGTATACAAACAAATATAATTATTGTTACGATTCTAAAAACAACCTTGGAATTGAACAACCGCTAAGATGTGAATGTTGTGAATAATGAAATAGTAAGGTAGATATTAATTTTTTAAATTCCATGAGTTCTGCCATCATTTTTATTATTATTATTGTTTTTATTATTATTATTATTATTGTTATTATTATTATTATTATTATTATTATTTTTTTTTTTTGCTCTATCACAGTCCTCCAATTCGACTGGGTGGTATTTATAGTGTGGGCTTCCGGGTTGCATCCTGCCTCCTTAGGAGTCCATCACTTTTCTTACTATGTGTGCCGTTTCTAGGATCACACTCTTCTGCATGAGTCCTGGAGCTACTTCAGCGTCTAGTTTTTCTAGATTCCTTTTCAGGGATCTTGGGATCGTGCCTAGTGCTCCTATGATTATGGGTACGATTTCCACTGGCATATCCCATATCTTTCTTATTTCTATTTTCAGATCTTGATACTTATCCATTTTTTCCCTCTCTTTCTCTTCAACTCTGGTGTCCCATGGTATTGCGACATCAATGAGTGATACTTTCTTCTTGACTTTGTCAATCAACGTCACGTCTGGTCTGTTTGCACGTTATCACCACCCTATCCGTTCTGATACCGATATCCCCAGAGGATCTTTGCCTGATCGTTTTTCTATCACTCCCTCAGGTTGGTGCTCGTACCACTTATTACTGCAAGGTAGCTGATGTTTCTTGCACAGGCTCCAGTGGAGGGCTTTTGCCACTGAATCATGCCTCTTTTTGTACTGGTTCTGTGCAAGTGCCGGGCATTCACTTGCTATATGGTTTATGGTTTCATTTTTCGTATTGCACTTCCTACATATGGGAGAGATGTTATTTCCGTCTATCGTTCTTTGAACATATCTGGTTCTTAGGGCCTGATCTTGTGCCGCTGTTATCATTCCTTCAGTTTCCTTCTTTAGCTCTCCCCTCTGTAGCCATTGCCAATTGTCATTGCTGGCTAGTTCTTTAGTCTGTCTCATTTATTGTCCGTGCATGGGTTTGTTGTGCCAGTCCTCTGTTCTGTCTGTCTTTCTCCTGTCTCTGTATATTTCTGGGTCTTCGTCTATTTTTATTAGTCCTTCTTCCCATGCACTCTTTAGCCACTCGTCTTCACTTGTTTTCAGATATTGCCCCAGTGCTCTGTTCTCGATATTGACGCAGTCCTCTATACTTAGTAGTCCTCTCCCTCCTTCCTTTCGTGTTATGTATAGTCTGTCCGTATTTGCTCTTGGGTGTAGTGCTTTGTATATTGTCATATGTTTCCTGATTTTCTGATCTGTGCTGCGGAGTTCTGCCTTCGTCCATTCCACTATTCCTGCACTGTATCTGATTACTGGCACATGTGTTTATGGCTTTTATCATATTTCCGGCGTTGAGTTTTGACTTGAGTATCGCCTTGAGTCTCTGCATATATTCTTTCCTGATCGTGTCCTTCATCTCTTGGTGTTTTATATCCCCTCCTTCCATTATTCCCAGGTATTTGTATCCTGTCTCATCTATGTGTTTGATGTTGCTCCATCTGGTAGCTTTATCCCTCAGTTCGTTACTTTGCCTTTTTTTTTTGTATGTTGACTAAGGCGCATTTTTCTATTCCAAACTCCATCCTGATGTCCCCAGATACAATCCTTACAGTCTGGATTAGGGTATCTATTTCCTTGATGCTCTTACCATACAGCTTGATGTCGTCCATGAACATCAGATGTTTGATTCTGTTGCCTCTTTTCTTGAGTTGGTACCCGGCATCCATCTTTATTATTATTATTCCTGTTGTTTTTTTTTATGTCATTACATCCGTTATATGACACTACAAATAACTTGCCTTAGTTCAATAATAATAATAATAATAATAATAATAATAATAATAATAATAATAATAATAATAATAACAACCCACAAAGGCCTCTTAACTTATCGAGCGATATCGCAGGAAATTGGTCAGTGTCTGTTTTATTGTTATTATAATTATTTGTATTATTACCATTATTTCAATATTGTGATTGTCATTACTATGAATATTGCCGTTACTATTATCAGGAATTCTATTATTACTATCAGTATCAGTAACTCTTTGCGTACCGTCGATCGCTATTTTTGTCTTCTTAGTTGTATTGTATTGTCTCTGGTATATGGCCCTGGGCTGAAGTAAAGTATATGATTATTATTTATTATCATTATTATTATTATTATTATTATTATTATTATTATTATTATTATTATTATTATTATTGTTCAATCATCCTACATGATGTCTCCCCTCGTTTTCTATGACTTGCGGGGGACACGTTAACAACTGATAATTGCTTTTACCTTATTTAAAGAAAGAAAAAAATAGTTGTTGACCTTAATTTTATTCATTTTCCTAGATTAAATAAATGGGGATGCACAATAATAATAATAATAATAATAATAATAATAATAATAATAATAATAATAATAATAATAATAATAATAATAATAATATAATCTATTTCAGCTCAGGGCCATATACAGACATAAACAAATAATAATAATAATAATAATAATAATAATAATAATAATAATAATAATAATAATAATAATAATAATAATAATAATAATAATAATATCCTTTATTTAAACTCAGGGCTACATACAGAGACAAACAATGCATTTAATTTAACTTTCTCCAGTCTAACGATTGTACATTTTGATGGAAAAAATAAAGTGAAGAATGAGTTTATGGGACAAAATATTTGAATGAATTAGATAAGCTGGACAAGTTAAATTAATAGACTGTAATTATAGTAATTTCATAAGTAACTGATTATGGTATGAATGACATTACTGTTGACCATATCTATAGTAACCCTTCTCATAAAAGATGAGAACTTTTGTGGATGCCATCGGTCAAACCTTTTACAGTTTCACCTCATAGCAGTAATCATCTACTATATAACATCATTACCACGTCTAAAGTAACAATAATTAGCGGTGCATAAACAAAACAGACATAGATAGCTGTAGCTTAATTATATGTCTGTTTTTACTACGGATGAATGTCATTCCGTCCTTCCTGTCTGTATATCCCCTCTAATATGATGTTCATTTGTTATTAACAGCAAATATGTTCAACATTTTGTAATCATTTTGTTAATGAGCTAACAGGTATAGATGGAGGCAAACGGTCTTGTAGTATTTGCAAACAATAATAATTTGTTTCATTTTTGTAATAATAATAATAATAATAATAATAATAATAATAATAATAATAATAATAATAATAATAATAATAATAATGTTAATAACGCATTTATGAGCTGGAGGCCATATGCAAATACAGAATACATATACAATGGAGAGAGTACAAAAAAAAAAAACATTGCATCCTTATCCAGAATGTCACGTAATATTGTGAAATGATCTATATCGAAGAATATTTTTGCAAAGTCTCTTCCGTCGTCAATTTTCTCTGTATATAACGTTCTATTTGCTCATATTTTAGTATATAACGTTTTAAGTTTGAATGATACAAGACCTTGTATTCGTTATTTTTTTTTATTTCATCTAAAATGTTTCTGTTGACTGGAAGACTCCGTTCTATCAGCATTCCCTTTTTGCATGACATTCTCAAAAATAAATATAAATAAATAAATAAATAAATAAATAAATAAATAAATAAATAAATAAATAAATAAATAAATAAATAAATAAATAAATAAATAAATAAAATAAGTCAGTTAGTCCGTACTACGTTCCTTAAATCAGAGATCCTTGAATTCAAATTCTGAAGAAATCTAAACGGGCCCATACCGTGAACGTATGTATGAACGAATGTATGAACGGTTGTCTGTATCGTTCACAAAACCATTGTGTCTGAGCTTGTCTGAATGCAAAAGTGGGCGGAGTTTCGTGGTCTGAACGAGCTCGACGGGAATCTGTCACGACCAGGTTGCAGGCTTGCGACTTATGTCTGTCATAACACAGGTCTTTTAATGCCTCTGTTTGTCTGCCGATATAACGTCTCTTCTAGAGATGATGCCATATGTCTTCCCAAGGCAAAATCTTTACCTGGACTGAAATCGGTGCGGAGATCGTTCACACTGTGTGAATAGTGTGTGTGTTTGTCGATGACGACAATCGTTCTGACAATCGCTCAGTGTATGGGACCCTTTAGAAGGAGAGCTGAAGGAATAACTTGGTCCACTCCTAAATTCAACCAAACTTCTCAGAAATCACAATGAAGAAGAAGAAGAAGAAGAAGACGAAGAAGAAAACGAAGAAAAATAAATTGTCCCTCTGTAAATTCAAAAGCTGAAGGAAATTACTGTTTCAACACTGAATTCAGTCAAACTTCCTAGAATTCACAATATAGAAGAAGATTAGGCAGATAAAAAATTGTCTTTCTCTAAAGATTTAAAGACTGAAATGTCAGTGTTGAAGATAAAAAAAAAATAGGTTGTTGAAGTTGTTTTTTAAATTTAAAATGTAAGGAAAATTCCCGAGCTATCTCTAAATTCAACCAGATTTCCCTGGAATAAGAAGAAGAGGAATTGAAGAAGAAGGAGAATTAAAAAAAAAGAGTCTTTCTCAAAATTCAAAGGTTGAAGAAAGTTCCTGGTCCATCTCCAAATTCAATTAGATTTTCTTGAAAGTCCAGAAGGACGAGGAAAACGCCAAGGTTCATTCCTGAATTCAATCAGAATGAGGAGGCAGGAAAACGAGAAAGGTAGGAAACGAAGCGAATAGTTAAAGAAGGACTTCTCCCCCTCCAAACTTCAAACCGCAAAAGACTCCCAAGAAGGATAACGAGAAGTAACACCAAGGAACTGAAGAAAGAAACGAAGGATTCGAGAAGAACAAGAAAGGTAAGGAAACGAAGCGAAGAGTTAAAGAAGGACCTGTCCTCCTCCAAAATCCAAGCCCTAATGAAGTTCAAGAAGAATAACAAGAAGTAGCAACAAGGATCTGGAAGAAGGATTCGAGGAGAACTCGGGGTCCATCGCTCGAATTCAATCAGCCCCCCCCCCCCCCCCCCCCCCCACCCCCCCCCCCCCCCCCCCCCACCCAACCCCGACCCCCCTTAATCAAAACGTCATCATTAAACCCGGCTTTTGCCCGAGTCTTCGATTGTGACGCCGCTCGCTATAAAAGCCTCGGAGACCTTGGCCGTAAAATCCTTCAACATCTCTACTTTCACGTTGACGGTTTGATGGCGCCCTCGGTTTCGATGTTTACCAAATCTTGCCGTCGATCTCTCGGGGGGCCTTGGGAGAGAGTCTCCTCCTCCTCCTCCTGCCGCCGCCACCGCCGCCGCTGCTGCTGCTGGTGCTGCTGCAGTAGTAGTAGTAGTAGTAGTAGTAGTAGTGGTAGTAATAGTCCGGTGAGCCTGAAGGATACTCTCAGCTCCTGGGATATTCATCGCCGGTAATAAGGCTCTTTTATGGGCCTGCCGATGGGCTCTCTCTCTCTCTCTCTCTCTCTCCTCTCATCCTTCAGTGTATACTTGCATGAGAATGCAGTAATTTTAGTCTGTATCAACATTTTGCATTAAGGCGATGTTATAGCAAATTTGATGCCGGAATGATAATTATCATTAAAAATGGAAACTGATATGTTTGTTGATATTATTCTCCCTCTCTCTCTCTCTCTCTCTCTCTCTCTCTCTCTCTCTCTCTCTCTGTACTTACACTGAAAATGCAGTAAGTCATTCTGAATTTCTCTCTCTCTCTCTCTCTCTCTCTCTCTCTCTCTCTCTCTCTCTCTCTGTACTTACACTGAAAATGCAGTAAGTCATTCTGAATTTTTTACCGAAATAATTGATATTGTTAAAATAGAAATTGATCTCTCTCTCTCTCTCTCTCTCTCTCTCTCTCTCTCTCTCTCTCTCTCTCTCTCTCTCTCAGTTTACTTGCATTCAAAATGAAGCACTTTTATTTAAAATTGTTGCCGGAATGATAATTATTATTAAAATGGAATTGATTTATTTGCTGTCATTATTCTCTCTCTCTCTATGTCTCTCTCTCTCTCTCTCTCTCTCCCTCTCTCTCTCTCTCATGTTACAATAAAAATAAATTTATTTGTTGTTATTATTCTCCCTCTGTTACTACTCCTTATTTCTTATTTGTGATACCTTGATTAGTATCAGTATGATTTTCATCGTTGTTCCAAAAATTAAGTGATGAAAATCTTTACGGTCCGTGTAGCCACACACGTGCAGGTACTATAGTAGTAGTAGTAGTAGTAGTAGTAGTAGTAGTATAGTAGTATGTAAAGACAATGTGAGATCAGTGTGAAGCCTTTTACTCTAAAAAAAAAACTTCCAATGATAAATTAAAGAATGTTTCACGAACAAACATATAAGCAGCTGAACAGAAAAAAAAAATTCACCAGGGAAGATCCTTCTAAACAAAAATTAATTCGGAAAAGTGAAGAACCAAAATATTGACAAAAATAAAAGAATAACAGAAACATGATAAAAAAAAGGACACAAATGAAGAGGTGCTTAGCATCCTTGTTCGAGGGGCGGTTCTTTTCCTGCCAAAATGTAAACAAAGCAGAAAATCGTACATTTCCTCAAAAAGGTCTCGTGTATACAAACAGAATGTCACGCCACGACACAGGTCATTGGGTGACATTCAAAGACAGAAAAAGGAGGAGGATAAACGAGGTTTTGATGACGGTGCACATACCCCCGAAGACCTCCTCCACCACCACCACCCGGGAGACCGTCTTCCGTACCACAGGTAGGAAGGATCCCATACACCGGAGACCATCCCCTGTACCCTACGAAGGATCCCATACCCCTCGTAGACACCAATACCCGGGAGACCATCCCTTTATCCCACGTAGGATGCCATACCGGGGTCACTATCACAGGTATCCCAAGTAGGATCACATAGCCACTAACCGCCCCCCCCCCCACCTCCCTGCAATACCTGGACCACCATATCTAGCCCCCTTCCCCCCACCCCTCCCCCCACCTTTACAACGAAGGCACAGCGGAGCGGCGGTGATGAACCCCCAACTCCTCGAAGGACCTTCCCCACCGTCGGTACTGAAGGTTCCACCAGGACAGGTCCTCCTGCCCGCAGAGGCCCATAAAAATACCCCGGGGTCGACCGCAGGGTTGTTGTTATGGCAGGGCGAGAGCTGGGACCCAGCGTGGTGTCCCCGAGCCAGGGGCAGCCCCTGGAAGGAAGGAAGGAAGGCCACTGTGGCGCTGGGGACATCTCTATTAGTACCACCGCAGGACTGTTGACGCCCATCACCTCAAGATGGTGCTACTACCGGTCCGGCTGCCTGCTGCCTGCTGGCTGCCTGGTCGTGGTTACACAGGCTATTATTAGTTTCAATGGACGTGGAGTATTCGCTTTCTTATGGGTTATTTATGATAATAATAATGTATATTTCTATTGTATTAATAATTCACGCTTTGGCCAATGAAGTGATTATGATAATTATTATAATGGCCTTTAGAACACTTATTGCACTTTCCTTCTAAAAATTCTCCTATTATTATTATTATTATTATTATTATTATTATTATTATTATTATTATTATTATTGTTGTTGTTGTTGTTGTAAAAAGAAACTCACATAATTACTGAGCCTAACTTGTTTACTTGCAAGTATTTACATCGTATTTTACTAAAGTACTATGTAGATATTTACAAGTTATACTCAGTAATTTTGTCGGTTTCTTTTTTTTCCATCTTCAGAAAAAAACTGAAAGAAGTTTTTCTTTGGTTCATTATTATTATTATTATTATTATTATTATTATTATTATTATTATTATTATTATTAACAACAACACATGTAACCATAAGTAAATATTAGTAATAACATAAACTGTTTTAATTTAAGGACACCGAAAATTACAGAGCACAGTACCACTTGCTTTATTTTGTCTCTGTTTGGGTGCATCCACAACAGTTTGGACTGTCAATGAATCGTTGACTTGTGTCCAACCTAGCATTGGTCAACAATTGATCCAATTGACCGTAAGGAAGATTTGGGTCCTTCCATCGTATACAAGAGTGATGGGTCGTGGTAGTACCAGGATTGATCAATAATCACGTCATCGACCTCAGGCTAATTTTAGTATCCAGTGGTAACAATCAGATTCC
>NC_061090.1:20326884-20339384 GCF_015104395.2 Macrobrachium nipponense | reverse complement strand
TTGTAGATCTCTCTCTCTCTCTCTCTCTCTCTCTCTCTCTCTCTCACACACACACACACACACACACACACACGATCAGGTAAGCATACAAAGATCATAAGTTCCTCTATTGTATCTATGTCTGTTAAGATTTTTTGTTAAAATCTCTCTCTCTCTCTCTCTCTCTCTCTCTCTCTCTCTCTCATTTTTTCCCGTTCACGCTTCTGTTCAAGGAATGATACTGGCTACCTTGTCCAAAATTAGTTCGTTTATCTTTGTAACCATAATGTTATATAATCATCCAAAACACGTAATTACATCCTCGGAAGATGACCATTTTATAACTAAATGAATGAAAGTGTTTGAAAAGATTTTTTTTATATTACTTCTATCTTAATTTGTCATTTGCTGCATCTTTTCATACATACGTAATCAGTACAAGTGGTTTGTTTATCTTATTACTATATATAGACAATTGTTTTTTAATATCTCTGATTTCCTTATCGTTATTGTCTACTTACTCTGATCGTATTACCATGAAGATATTCCAATCTTATCACTACATTAGATCAAGACAATGTTTTTTTTTCACTTTATTCCTGTTATTCGGTTTCTCTCAACTGTACAGTATTAACGAAAATGTTTTGTTTCCCTTCTGACTATTATCGTAGCCTCATATTAGGAAATTACTCATTGGCTTCTTAACCCTATGGCTATTGTAGTCTCATCACCACGCAGATTCAAGAAAATCATTGGTTTTCGCATTTCATTTGTTGCTATGCTCTTCCCATTGATAAAATACTCGTCATAAAAGCAAACTTATGCATTTCGACAGTATGACCCTACTACTTTCATCACAATTCACAAAACAGTCGTTTGATTGCTTTCATTCGATGTCTATATCATAAAAACAATTAGCGCTTTACCTTCCAGTTTTTATATATACCTAAACGTGCGCTGAATGATATTTTAGTTTCTATATCACGAACGTCGTTGTTATTCTGCTCTGTCCACTTCGTCCGTTTTAATCAAAACAAAACGATAACACAGATGGCATTAAGAGAATGAGACGAGTCCCTTAATCTTTTTAGTCAATTAAAGTGTTTTAATGTTCTTTATCGTCCGGTTTAAAGAACGGGAAATTAAAGAGAAATGAAAGTATGTTCTTTATTTCCCTGTCTAAAGAAAAGGAAGTCGTTCCTTCATCTATCTTTTTCCTTTTTTTGATCGGAAGCATCACGGTTCCTCTCTCGTCGCCACAAACGATTTAAAACTATACTCTCTTCAAATCCCGAGCTCAGAAGCCGCGGGAGTGTTTTAACTCCGCCCTTCTTTGTGGCCAAGGACAGCAAAGAGTAAACTTCAGTCAGTCTTTTCCTTTCTTGATTTCATCATCCTTGCCTCTGCGCGCTTGTTACCATGCCCTGTGCCCATGTTTTCCCAGTGACCTCTCCTGAATCTCTCTCTCGCTGTCATCTGTCTGTCTGCGAAAATATACATTTGATTTATTCTTGGCGAGTTTTCTGCGTCAGATTTTTGCTCGGCTTTGATGCGTTTCGTCCGCAGATGCCGAAAGGGACAAAGGGCGTGAGTCATCCGATTGGAGGGAAGAAACAGGACGGGTTTTCTGTCACAGGGAAACTCTTTAGGTTGCGCCTTGTTTTTTTTTTTTTTTTTTTTTTTTTGTCGCCTTGCGAGGGATAAATCACTGGCATTCTTACGAGCCGTTGTTCCAGTGTCGTCTTTGATAGCTGATGTTTGTGGTGTGTACACGCACGTACAAACATTATCTAAAGAGAAGAGAGACTAAGTAGACCGAGAGAGAGAGAGAGAGAGAGGTGATAAAACTGAAACTTTGACGGTGTGTAGGCCGCACATGCAAAACCTACTAAGAGAGATAGAGAGTGATAACTGACTGTGTTTTGCGGTGTGTAACGCACATGCAAAACATATAAGAGAGAGAGGAAGAGAGAGAGTGCAGTCAAACTGGATGTTTGGACGGTGTGTAGACAGCAGAGTGCTAAACTGATGTTTTGCGGTAGTGTCAGGACGCAAATGCAAAGATGGAGTAAGGAAGGAAGAGAGGAGAGGAGACAGAGAGAGAGAGAGAGTGATAACTGATGTTTGCGGTGTGTAGACGCACATGCAAACATACTAAGAGAGAGAGAGAGAGAGAGAGAGAGAGAGAGAGATAGCTGATGTTTGTGGTGTGTACATGCACATACAAACTACTGAGAGAGAGAGAGAGAGAGAGAGAGAGAGAGAGAGAGAGAGAGAGAGATATTTTACGATGCAGATTAGGTATAGAATCCGACACTGATGAAGGTCTTACTAAAACGTATTTTTGGGTTTATTATCGTAAGTATTATAAAGAAAATACTAAGTTGACGAATGGTCTACTTGCACGCCAGACCACACCCACACGCGCGCACACACACACACACACACGCACACAAGAAAGAGGAAGAATTTGTTTATGGGTATATTTTGCTCTGCTGTATTTTTGGGAGTATGGATCCGTTTTATAGTATATGCATTTTATGGAAATAAAAATAGACAAACCCACGCATACGCACATCCATACACAAATATGCACGCACGTAAAAATACGCTCACATAAACGGACATTCCATACTACAGTTTACCTTGCGAGTTGCCTTGGAGGTTAGGATGGGGGGGGGGGGTGGGGGGGGGGGGGATGGAGTATGGTGGACCCATAGGGGTGGGAAGGGGGTGGCGCAAGGATTGGCCTTGGAAGGGACCCAGGTTTGATATGATTGACTGGGAAAAAAAAAAAATTTATCCAAATTTCAGCAGGGGCGTTTGGGGTTGGTAGGGGGGGTGGGGGCAGGAGAGTATTGATACGTGACTCCATATTGCATGACGATTTCTGAAGGGAAGAAGGACTCGGACAGACAGCCATGTGACGCTGCCCGAATCATTTCGGAATGTCCCTAGCGTTTGGGGAACATTTACGATTTTGTGGTCGCAGCATTGCTGTTCTTCTGTTATTTCGCCGCTGCTGCTGCATGGTCGAAGGTTCATCTTTTAGGGCTGTTGTTGATGCTGCTGCTGCTGTTGTTGTTTTTGTTGTTTCTGATCGCTGTTTTGCTGTAGCTTTGTTGTAGTAGTTGTTGTTATCGTTAACAGCGCTTTTGCGTTGTTGCTGTTTTGTTTCCTGTAGATAAACTCCCTCGTGTTGATGATTTTGTTCATCCTCCCGTTGAATTCGCCGGTGTTGTTGTTGTGATCAGTATCTTTACTGAGTTGCTCTTCTCCACGCTGCTGTTTTGTTGTTTTTACGCTGTTGTTTCAGTCAGAGTGGGTATTAGTGGCTGACCTCGCTTTTGTTGTTGTTGCTGATTTTGTTAGACCTATACTTTAGATTCCCCATCGGTGTTGGTGCAATTGTTTCCGCCAGCGCTTAGTTGTTTAGCTGTTGGTTTAAGCTGTTGTTTCACTCGATGCCCAATCTTGTTGATAGACTCGCTGTTGAATTTGGTATGTTTCCACCGAAGCCCTGCGAACGGATTTTATGTTAGTCATTAAGTGCTGGAAAACCGTCAGTGTTTTCTTTCCGAAGATAAATTTGTTCGTTTTTTGCTTAATGTAAAAAAGGCCTTGGGAAGCGCCTCAGTGGCAATGTGGACAGGTTTATGGTGGTGGTGCATGGCCATGCCACCTCGGTGGCCGCGAGTTCGATTCTCGGGCACCCCATTGAGGAGTGAAAGATGTGTATTTATGGTGATAGAAGTTCACTTTCGACGTGGTTCGGAAGTCACGTAAAGCCGTTGGTCCCGTTGCTGAATAACCACCGGTTCCATGCAACGTAAAAACACCATACAAACAAATAAAAGGCCTTGGGATCTGTAATGTTTGTATTTTTGGTTGCTTTTTATTGAAATATATGAAGGTCACCGAAAAGGTGTAGATTGAATGACTTGCTTTTCAAATGCGAACTGAAAATGCTTCCTCCAATGAGAGCTCAGTTTTTTTTATACCATTCTTCGTTCTCTGCTTCTTGTAAGGGTACGATGTGATGGACCCAGCGAAATGAACATGCCTTTGTTTGACAAGGGTATGTTAGATGTCAACTGGGTCATTTGGTGACTAAACTAACCCATGAGTGACCTACTCCTTAGCTGAACGCTAAAAAGTTCAATTTTTGTATCGGCAATGACACCATACTATGTTCATCTCATATTAAAGTTTGGAATCTAAATAGATTAAAATCTGTATAGGATCTGAACCCACCAACCTACGAGGGAGGGTGTGAACGAAGTATCCCAGCTCACTTGAACATGTATCTGTCAAATTCAGATCTGCTTTACTAGAAAAGGTCTATCCTTACAAATAGAGGTAGTTTAATGTTTACAGCTATACAGGCCGAAGTAGCCTTTATGAACTGTTATGGTCACATTCACAAGAAACTTATTACTAATACCAACAAGAAGTCGGGCATACAAGTAAGCGGGACACATGAGACTTGGGTCTTCCAAGAGGTGTTACCTAAGGTTGAAAGAATGCATTCTTTAGATCTTGGGTATGCCTCTGAATCTCTACATATTTGTATATGTTACACATGCATAATAGATAAGTGTGTGAAAAGGAATAGGTTGTACGTGTGTGCTGGCGCGCGGGGGCGAATTATTTGCCAAGTTTTGACTGTTATAGTCACACATCTCAAGCTGTATAAATGGAACACCATAAAATGAAAACTTGCTATGCCATGACCCACTTACTGAAATGTTTATCATTCTCACACAGGTTTCGAAGCTGCATCGTTGCAAGGTCAGTACACCAGACGGTTTACTTCTCTCTCTCTCTCTCTCTCTCTCTCTCTCTCTCTCTCTATCTTACTTTTGGTGTGTCTCCGCTAGTCAATTCGACAACTGGTTTTGTTCTTTCACTCTCAAGGTAGGCGGTGGTATTTATGTTATTAATGATGCTTCTGTTAGTAAATTGCTATTAATTAACGGTAGCCTTATGTCTGTTCTTTATTCGTTTCTCTATTTTTTATTATTTCAGTATTTTCATATATTTTTTTCTTTTTTTTTAATTCATGGATTTGTTCAAGTACTTATTATATGTGTTATTATAACGGTGATGTCTATATATAACTTTTATTTTTGTTAGTGATGTTCACAATGTTATTTAGCGTATTATTCTGTTCACACCACCGTTCTTTTATTAATGTTATTGTTATTAAATTACGATCTCGTTCATGTTATTGGTGTTTTTTTTTTTTCTGTCGGTGGCTTTACGCTGTTATCGTATCCTGTTACTCCTGTTACTTTTGTCGGCGTTATCGAATCCCTTGAAATAGAATGTTATTATTATTTTTCATTATAGTTTTCGTCATAAAAATTAATGTAAATATTTAGGTATTGTATGATAATTTGATGATGTGACATTTATATCGCAAACATTACTTTCATGATGTGACTCATGTTATGAATGCATTACGTTACTGCTTATGTAGTATTGTGGTTCGTTATAACGTCGATTTAATGAGCGAAATTATCGTTTTTTCATATCTACTAAGAATGTTTCGTAAGTTTTACCGATGGCCATAGTCGTTGTAACGCCATTTGACGTAATGCTGTGATTCGTTGACATTGGTGAGAAAAATCCTGAGATGTAAGGAAGTATTGCACCAACCCCAGTTTTTTTTTTTTTTTTTTTTTTTTTTTTTTTGTTAGGTAAAGTCGCGTTGGGTAAGATTAGGTAAGGACTTCTTGAATAATTTGGTTGTGGGAAATATAATGACATAATTTTTCAAGAAAATTCTATGGTTAGTTTTTAAGATAATTATGGCGTCCCGTTTTTTTTTTTTTTTTTTTTTTTTTCAGGGAAAGGTCCCGGCAAGGTCTATATTCTATAGACCTTGGGTCAAGGTCTAAGTTCTATAGATATTGGGTCAAGGTCTATATTCTATAGACCTTGGGTCAATGTCTATATTCTATAGGCCTTGGGTCAAGGTCTATATTCTATACACCTAGGGTCAATATCTATATTCTATAGATTTTGGGTCAAGGTCTATAGAATATAGACCTTAGAATATAGACCTTGACCCAAAATCTATAAAATATAGACCTTGACCCAAAATCTATAGAATATAGACCTTGTCCCAAAATATATAGAATATAGACCTTGGGTCCCAGTACCCGGGTACATCTCGGGAAAATGCCACCGGGAAAATATACTTATCGATGTCACTTTTAGTAAAATGTTAATACTCTAATCATCTTATAAATATTACTTGGTTAGAAATGGATATCAAGTAGTGAATTAGTATTGATATATTAAATAGTGTATATATATATATATATATATATTATATATATATATATATATATATAGATATATATATATATATATATATATATATATATATATATCTATATACATCGAGCTACAAATGTCCTTTAATATCTAATTCACTCTACCTCGGAATTAATATATTTTCATATATGCTTAACCGAAGGGGAATTTTTATTAGGCGATAATAGAATTGTCGGCGCCCAGGCGCGAACCCAGGACACCATACAAATCCAGGGACGTCAGTGAAGCTTTACCCACAACACCACCGCAAGAGGCTATAAATTAATGCCGTCTCTCACCCTCAAATACCTTTCGCGCTCAGGTATTCGCTGATTGGAGCAGTCTTAACCCACCTCGACCTCCAAATCAGCGAATACCTGAGCGCGAAAGGTATTTGAGGGTGAGAGACGACAAAGCCTCTTGCGGTGGTGGAGTGGGTAAAAGCTTCACTGATTTGTATGGTGTCCTGGGTTCGCGCCTGGGCGCCGACAATTCTATTATCGCCTAATAAAAATTCCCCTTCGGTTAAGCATATATGAAAATATATTAATTCCGAGGTATAGTGAATTAGATATTAAAGGACATTTGTAACTCGATGTATGTTTATGAATCATGGTAATGTGATATGACTTATATATAATTATATATAATATCTATATATATATATATATATATATATATATATATGTATATACAATATATATATATATATTAATATAATATATATATATAATATATATATATATATAGATATAGATATATATATATTATATATATATATATATATATATATATATCTATATATATATAATATATTATATGTCAGTTGGGGATTAATAGTGAAAAATACGTGTATAAATATTCATATCGTGTGAACGAACTGGTACCGACGCTATTGATACTGATATAAGTATCACTTTCCAACTAATAGATAAAAGTATATATCACCAGTTGATATCGACATATAAATATCTCGGTCATGTGAACTGGAGTTGATATATTACTCCATTGGTTTTGCGTTTTTTTGTTTTTTATGGCTAACTGAAATTTATATTCGTGGGAAGAGTATTTCTTACATTGTGTATTAATTAAATATAAATACCACTGTCGTATGAAGTTGTAAGCTATTGATATAATTTTAATTCTGAATGAACTGGTATTGATGTATTTACGTTTGAATAGTCTTTATGTGTAAACTGATATTGATATAATAACGTATAGATATCCCAATCCAAGTGAATTTTTTGTTTATATTTTAATGTGTAAATCTCCATTATTTTTACGAGCTAATATTATTGAGTAAATATGTTTACTTGTGAATGTCGCTTTTGGTGAATTGGTCTAGAAATACTAACGTGACATCGGCTGGGTGAAATTCTTTTAAGGTTTTTCAGTTTTAATAAGTTTTTCAAGGTTAAATGAAGTAAATTATATGTTCTAGAAAGGAAACACAAGGCTACGAGTATTGCTGTTAGTCTCTATCTTGAAAGAATTGTGATGTTTGAACACACACACACACACATACACATACACATACATACATATATACATATATACATATAAAACTATATATATATATATATATATGTATCTATATATTTATATATATATAGATAGATATATATATATATATATATATATATATATATCTATATATAATTTGAATGTTATTATATAATGTATCTATAATATTTATGTCTTTATACAGTATATATATAATATGTGCGTAGTATATATATATATTAATATATATACTATATATATATATATATATAAATATAAAAAAAAATATACATATATATATATATAATATATAAAAATATTCTGATATATATATATATATATATATATTATCAATATATATATCTATATATATTATTATATATAATAATGCTATATATAAAACTATATATGTATATATATATATTATATTGATTTTATAATATATATTTATAATACATATATAGCGGTATTATTATATACATATTATAGTTTGATATATATATATTATATATTATTATATATATTTTAAATATATAATATATAGCTATTATATATTTATTTATTAATATATTTTTAAATAGATATAATATATAAAATATATATTATATATATATATATATATATAGAATATATATACTTACACACATATATTATATAACTGTATAAAGACATAAATATATAGATACATTATATACGTACATACATATGCATATATATAATAAAAACATGTAGTTACATTATAGTTACATTATGTAAAGTACCTCGTTTTATCCTCCATTCGTAATCCTATCAACTCTACGGTATTATCCGTTCTTACTTAAAAAAGGACGTGAGAATCTCTCTGTGTTATTATCTCGTTCCCTTTCGTGCATTTTTTTATTATTATGCATTTTCTATTTTTTTCTTTCCCATTGGGTTTATTTGCGTTCAATCCAATTATCTCTCCATTCCTTAGATCCTCTTTTTGCGCTCTCTTAGGCTTTTTCATTATCGTGAGTCTCTCTCTCTCTCTCTCTCTCTCTCTCTCTCTCTCTCTCTCTCTTCATTCGCTTATCTGTTTATTAGCTACTTATCTCTCTCTCTCTCTCCTCTTTATTCATTCGTTTATCTGTTTATTAGCTACTTATTTCTCTCTCTCTCTCTCTCTCTCTCTCTCTCTCTCTCTCTCTCTGTTATACCGTTCTGTAATGGCATCAAAACATTTACGTAAAAGAACTTTATCATATTTTCCCCTTCCTCTCCCCTTCTCCTTCCGTACCCCCTACCCCCACCCCACCCAAATCTCCCTCTCCCCCGGGGGCGACGCTTATGTCCTTCATTTTTCATTTGTCGTTCACGACGTAATCCGGAAGCAGCTTGCGAGCGCGCGTGCTCTCGCTCACTAGAGAGAGAGAGAGAGAGAGAGAGAGAGAGAGAGAGAGAGAGAGAGAAATAAAAATAAATGCAAGCGAGTTGGGATGGCTGACGAAAATTCCATAAAATCGTGAGACAGAGAGGTAGGGGGGAGAATAGAGAGAGAGAGAGAGAGAGAGAGAGAGAGAGAGAGAGGGAGAGAAATGAAAATAATTTATCATATACAGTCGAGTTAGGATGGCTGACAACAATTCCATGAAAGCAGAAGAGAGAGAGAGAGAGAGAGAGAGAGAGAGAGAGAGAGCGCAATCCGATTGTCGCCTTCAGGTCACCCAGCGCTCTCTCTCTCTCTCTCTCTCTCTCTCTCTCTCTCTCTCTCTCTCTTTCCACGCCGGCCATATTAAACTTTGATTTCACGCAACCTTGCCGAGCTAGGCCGATTCGCTCTCGCCAGTAAGCTGTTGCAGGCCGCATTTTGCATATTTTGACGATTCCAGCAATCCCGCGGTTTTTCTCACTGACCTGGAATGCAAGCAGGTTCGTCTGTTTGTTGAGTGTTTTTTTTTTTTCACTTTCGGCGGACTTGTTTTTTTTTCTGTTGCGCCATTTTTTTTTTTTTTTGCTTTTTTTTTTTTTTTTTTTTTATTGGGATGTTGATCAGAAATTCAACGTTCCACCATGGTAGTGTTTTTTTTTTATTCTTTCGGTTTATTTGTTTTTTATTATTGATCTCACTTTATTAGAGTTTTTGTCTTAATTATTTTCATTTGATAGAGATATTAATCAGAGGTTCAACATTCCAGCATGGTGGTGCCTTTTTTTTTCACTTTTGGCGGATTCTCGTTGTTTTCCTTTGTTTTTAGTGTTTTTTTTTTCTTCCATTTGGTAGAGATATTGATCAGAAATTCAGTATTCCAACATGGTAGTGTTTCCTTTTGTTCTTTCCACTCTTTCGGCGGATTTTTTTCCCCTTCTTTTTTTGTGTTTTTTTGTGTTGTTTTGTGTTCCGTGTAGCAGAGATGTTGATCAGTAGTTCAACATTCCAGCATGACATCTTTATTTTTTCTTTGACAGACCTGTAATGACTGCGAGCATGTCGATTATTTGTTGTTATATGTAATGCTCTCTATTCTTTTTATTATTATTATTATTATTTTTTACAATTTTATTATTGGTATCCAAACTAATATTCCATGAGTCATTTTTTCTTATTTGATAGAAACATTGATCAGTAGTTCAACGTTCCAACATGGCGGTTTTTTTTTTAACATCCCTGCAATGCGAGCATGCCCATTATTTATTAGTTTATAGTTTTATTTTGCATATTGCACTTTACAGTTTATTATTTAATTATTATATTCCATTTACATGTGTTTTCACATTGCTCTTTAAATTTTTTTTTGCACATAGCTTTGTACATTTTTTTTATTTGCATTGTCGTGGTCATCCAAAGTAATATTCAGGGACTTTGGTGGTTTTTAAACTGACTTAGAATGTAATGAGTTGGTTTATTTGTTGGTTCATTTGTCTACTATCTTAGGAAATAACTTATTAATGTGTGTATCAGTTCCATTTTCATTAATATCTACGGTAACATACAGAGAATTTGGTGTTTTTAAGGTTGATCTGCAATGTAACTAAGTCGTTTATTTGTCTGAGCATTTGAGCATTTGTCTGCTCTTTCAACAGTTGGCTTGTTTATTGTTTATTTATTCGCCTGGTGTGGATATTGACAAGTATCTAACGATTAAGCAACCCAGTCATTTTAGACCGACGTATGATACTGGCAGACATCTTATTTAAGCGCTTTCCTTCTTCTTCCTTTCGTCGTCGCTGATGAAAAATCAATTCTTTTCACTCCGACACCGGAGGCTGTGGATTCCAGCGGGAACGATTCCTGATTTCCGAGATAATAATGAAGTGAGTCCTTGGATTTCCCGATCCTCCGGTGATGATAATGAATTGACCATCGTGATGGCAACACCGCTCGAATGCTTGAGGGGAGACTAAGTTGTTTCAGCCGGATGCTCCAATTGAAGTGCCAAGTTTAGATTATGGTGATTATTGGAATGCTGGCGTCGTTCACTCAGAGAGAGAGAGAGAGAGAGAGAGAGAGAGAGAGAGAGAGAGGCAAAGAAGGCGCGAGAAATTGGTAAAGAGAGGGAGAGATAGTGAGAGAGAGACGAGAGAGAAGAAGTAGGAGGCAAAGAAGGCGAGAGAGAGAGAGAGAGAGAGATGAGAGAGAGAGAGAGAGAGAGAGAGAGCGAAGTAGGAGGCAAAGAAGGCGAAAAAGAGAGAGAGATAGAATGAGAGAGAGAGGAGAGAGAGAGAGAGAGAGAGAGAGAGATGAAGAGGAGCAGTAGGAGCAAAGAAGGCGAGAGAGATTTGAGAGAGAGAGAGAGAGAGAGAGAGAGAGAGAGAGAGAGAGAAGTAGGAGGCAAAGAAGGCGAGAGAAAGAAATTTGTAAAAGAGAAAGAGAGAGAGAGAGAGAGAGGAGAGAGAGAGAAGTAGGAGGCAAAGAAGGGCGAGAGAGAAATTTAAAATTTTTGAAAGAGAAAGAGAGAGAGAGAGATGAGAGAGAGAGAGAGAGAGAGAGAGAGAGAGAGAGAGAAGTAGGAGGCAAAGAAGGCGAGAGAGAAATTTGTAAAGAGAGAGAGAGAGAGAGAGAGAGTTAGAGAGAGAGAGAAGTAGAGGAGGCAAAGAAGGCAAGAGAGTAATTTGTAAGAGAGAGAGAGAGAGAGAGAGAGACCTTCCTTACATCTTGTTCCGGTTGCCCCAGGTCCCTCAGTGTGAGGCACCTCTAATGTCTACAGAGAGTTGCTAGTACATCTTCCGGTATAATTTTGCATCTTCCAATCTTGGATGGTCTGGGATGCAGTTAGATATTTGTCGAGCTTATTCTTAAACACATACTACGCTCACTCCTGATATATTCCTCAGATGAGCTTTTTTTTTTGGCAACGCCATTGAATAGACGCGCATTAGCGATGCTGGCTGCGTAGTGGATTAATGTCCTGTGTGCTTTCCTTATTTTTCCATGGTATAGTTTTGGGCACTATTAATCTACCTCTGCTTGCTCTTTCTGATATTTTTAGTTCCATGATATTTTCTGCTATTCCTTCTATCTGTTTCCATGCCTGAATTATCATGTAGCGTTCTCTTCTCCTTTCTAGACTATATAATTTTAAGAATTGTAGTCTTTCCCAGTAGTCTAGGTCCTTGAACTTCTTCTATTCTAGCTGTAAAGGACCTTGTACACTCTCTATTTGTGCAAATATCCTTTGATAGTGTGGGTACCATATCATATTGCAATATTCAAGTGGACTACGAACATATGTTTT
>NC_061090.1:20314384-20321884 GCF_015104395.2 Macrobrachium nipponense | reverse complement strand
CTTCGAAAGGGGTAGGGGTGAGAAGGGATTTCCTGAAACGGAGCTGGTTCTGCCCGTGAAACAGGGCTGGTTATGCCCGTAGATTGCTAGTATGTCGAATTCAGATATAGTTCACTCGTGAGGTAGCTGTGATATTTTTTTTTTTCGCATATATTTTTCTTCATTTTTGCTGCAATATATTTAATCCAGGGGAAGACGTATAATGGATTAATTCCTAATTGGAATGAAAGACCCTTGTGTAGGTTTAGGAAGCAGCTAGTGTTATGGATTATTTTTTTATTTTGTTTCTTATTTGCTTATTTTTTTTGCACATTACGGAGGGATCTTCCATGGTGCAACAATAAGTCTGTTAATGTTGCAGGAACCGTCGTCTTTTCATTCCTTTAGAACCATCTCTCTTTATATATATTATATATTATATATATATATATATATATATATATATATATTATATATATATATGATATATAAACGAATGAGGATCGGCAAGATCTTTTCGACGTTAAACGTCCTTTTACTGAGCAGAGACTGAAATAGATATGGGAAAAAGACAATACAAGAAGATTCATAAAACTGACATAAGAAAAATAGGGAAAGATTTTATGCTATCCTTCACATATATTAGACATTTGTTATAATAAAGCCCGCAAAAAGTTTTATAGTGTAAGTAAACACGCCAGAAAAGAAAATTCTAAGAACATTCTCAGATTGCCTTATTTTAACGGTTTTGAAACCATTTAAATCATTGTTTAAAAGCTTTTAAATGTCAAAACCATGTTTTTTCCTATAATAAACACACTAAAGGATGTTAATAAAAAAATGGCCCCAGAGAAAGCAACAACATAATATTATAAAAATTCCATGTTATGGAGTTGTCCCTCATTTTTTTATCTTGGACAGTCTAGCAAAGGCCTAGAAGTAAGGCAATAAACCAGCATAAAAATATTCTCGTAAAAAAAAACTGGGCAAAAATCCAATGCAATATTCATTCATTTAAGTTGAAAACAACCACCGAATAAAGTGGGATGGTAGTTCAGTAATTGCAAAGTCAAGAGATGTCTTATCACGAAATCTTTTAGAATCTGCTTTTAATACAACTTACTTTTCATTGTAATTTCCAATGTTAGTCGTGGCCTTTTTTCTTATTTAGACCCTTGTATCTGAACATGTTTTAAGAATGACCTCAAAGATATAATTACTGACTCAAATAAAAAATCAGTTTGCCTTAGAGTTATTAAATTTGTTGTAATGTATGTCTGTCATGTATTGTGAATATGGTTTTGTTTACCAAGTTCTGAAATAGCTGTCACCTATAATCCTTTAATTGTTCTGGACCTTGTATCTGAGATTGTCTTAAACCTTTAATTGCACCCATTGTTTATGCTTGTTTGGGAAGGATTTTCATCTTCCAGGTGTGTCGGAGTCTAGGTACTAATCATCTTTATAATCCCTATCTGTCAGTTATACGAATCTTTCTTGTATTGTTCTTTTCCCATATATTTAGTCAGTCTCTGCTCAGTAAAGGACGTTTAACGTCGAAAGATCTTGCAGATCCTCATTCGTTAATTTTCCTTCGTGGCATATATCTTTATTTATGGATTTATCACGTTTTTCCCTAACTTTCGTGATTCAGTTATACACACACACACACACACACACATATATATATATATATAGTATATATATATATATATATATATATATATATATATATATATAAATTTGCATATCCTACTTTATAAGTCACAATTTGCAACAGTAGATTTAGTTCTTGTTGTTCCACAAATATTCTACTGGTAATGAATTTTGATCAGAAAACCTCAGTTTAGAGATAATAGACGACAATGGAATTGAATTTCATAAATACGGATGTGTGTATTGTCGCATTATATATATGTATGATATATATATATATATATATATATATATATATATATATAGTATATATATGTATGTATATATTAAATGATTCTTTACGATTTTTTTAAACCCGCTGTTCATTACACACACGACACACACACACAGGGAGAGAGAGAGAGAGAGAGAGAACGATCTGAAAATCCCTGTGCATGGGAATAATGCGCCGTCTGTGTGGATACGCTTTGATGAAATGTATATCCATTAATTACGCACCCGCGTGTACGTATGGTCAGCGTATCGCGACTCTAATCCGGCGCATCGGTCAAGAGCGCTCTCCAGCGGCGCGGCGCGTAATCGTCGCTTTTTGTCGCGTTGAAGTCTACGTACTGTATATATAGGCAGAGGAGCAAAAGCGACGCAGGCAAATACACGGCACTGAAATTGAACGGGTTGCGAACGCTTGTTCTGTGTCATCTATACGGCAGATCGTGTTATTTTTGTTTTTTTTATTTGTTACTGCCACTCCTGTTATTATTATTATTATTTTATGATCATTATTATTACATTCTATACTCAAGTTGGCCATTAAAACTCCAAATTGGGGATTCGTGTAAAAAGCGTGGTATTATTATTATTATTTATTATTATTATTATTATTATTAATTATTATTATTATTATTATTTTATTATTATTATTATTATTTTTTTATTATTATTATTATTATTATTATTATTGTTGTTGTTATTATTATTCTGTTGAATAAAATGGCAGAATTCAGAGAATTAATCTTATATATTATCTTTTCTATTTTTCATATTACTCGCTTTTCTGGCTCGACGATACTTCGCAATAATCTTAAAATATTCATATTAGGGATAATGCTGAAAGAGGTATTTTATTCAGAACAGGCTCTATTAATCAAAGACTGGTATTATCAGTATACTGGTATTATCAGAATACTGGTATATGGGAGGGCGTTCCTCTGGTTCAGGTCAAGCAGGGTCGTCGTCTGTGTGGTTATCATTCCTTAAGAGAGGTCAATGTCAGGCCGGGTCGTCTCTGGTATTCAACTGGTATTAAAGCTGGTATAGCTCTGGCTTATCGCGACGTTTCAACCTTCTCGTAGGTCATCTTCTTGGCTGGTTAGCAGTAGAAGTGAAGAGATGGTGTCTGCATGCCGAGCTGCGTTCTCATTGGTCGAGCCGGTCTGGGGCGAAGTCTGGGATCTCTCGTCGATGGTTGCAGGGATGCAGCCATGCGAGCACTAGAGTAGTGTATCGGGGAATGAATGTCAGGAGAAGATGACCTACGAGAAGGTTGAAACGTCGCGATAAGCCAGAGCTATACTAGCAGTAATACCAGTTGAATACGAGAAACGACCCCGGCCTGACATTGACCTCTCTTACGGAATGATACCAACACCGACGACGACCCCTGCTTGATTTGAACCAGGGGAACTCCTTCCCATATACCAGTATTCTTATAATACCAGTATACTGATAATACCAGTCTTTGATTAATAAAGCCTGTTCTGAATAAAATACCACTTTCAGCATTATCCCTAATATGAATATTGGACAATTATTGCGAAGTATCGCTGAGCCAGAAAAGCGAGTAATAAGAAAAATAGAAAAGATAATATATAAGATTAATTCGCTGAATTCTGCCATTTTATTCAACAGAATTTGTTTAAAAGAGGATCTTCTTCCAAAATAAGTATATTATTATATATTATTAGTTTTTTTTTTTTTTTTATTTTTTTTGCTCTATCACAGTCCTAACCAATTCGACTGGGTGGTATTTATAGTGTGGGGTTCCTGGTTGCATCCTGCCTCCTTAGGAGTCCATCACTTTTCTTACTATGTGTGCCGTTTCTAGGATCACACTTCTTCTGCATGAGTCCTGGAGCTACTTCAGCCTCTAGTTTTTCTAGATTCCTTTTCCAGGGATCTTGGGATCGTGCCTAGTGCTCCTTATGATTATGGGTACGATTTCCACTGGCATATCCCATACCTTCTTATTTCTATTTTCAGATCTTGATACTTATCCATTTTTTCCCTTTCTTTCTCTTCAACTCTGGTGTCCCATGGTATTGCGACATCAATGAGTGATACTTTCTTCTGACTTTGTCAATCAACGTCGCGTCTGGTCTGTTTGCACGTTATCACCCTATCCGTCTGATACCATAGTCCCAGAGGATCTTAGCCTGATCGTTTTCTATCACTCCTTCAGGTTGGTGCTCGTACCACTTATTACTGCAAGGTAGCTGATGTTTCTTGCACGGCTCCAGTGGAGGGCTTTTGCCACTGAATCATGCCGCTTTTTGTACTGGTTCTGTGCAAGTGCCGGGCATTCGCTTGCTATGTGGTTTATGGTTTCATTTTTTTCGTATTGCACTTCTACATATGGGAGAGATGTTATTTTCCGTCTATCGTACTTTGAACATATGTGGTTCTTAGGGCCTGATCTTGTTGCCGCTGTTATCATTCCTTCAGTTTCCTTCTTTAGCTCTCCCCTCTGTAGCCATTGCCAATTGTCATCGCTGGCTAGTTCTTTAGTCTGCCTCATGTATTATTATTATTATTTATTATTATTATTATTAATATATTATTATATTATTATTATCATCACAACCTGAAATTAAAAACACTATTCACAACTATTATAGCTATCAGTTGTTGATATTTCCTACTTTCACTTATTATTATTATTCTTATTATTTGACTCGACCGCAATTTAATTCTATAATACCAAGTATTATTGTTATTAATTGCAATTAATGTTAATGCTTCCAACGGATTCATAATTTTAGTTCATATTTTCCTATCCTAACTCATTGCAGTTATTTATATGATGATTATTATTATTATTATTATTATTATTATTATTATTGTTATTATATTATTATTATATTATTAATTTTTTTTTTTTTTTTTTTTTTTTGTGCTCTATCACAGTCCTCCAATTCGACTGGGTGGTATTTATGTGGGGTTCCGGGTTGCATCCTGCCTCCTTAGGAGTCCATCACTTTTCTTACTATGTGTGCCGTTTCTAGGATCACACTCTTCTGCATGAGACCTGGAGCTACTTCAGCCTCTAGTTTTTCTAGATTCCTTTTTCAGGGATCTTGGGATCGTGCCTAGTGCTCCTATGGCTTATGGGTACGATTTCCACTGGCATATCCCATATCCTTCTTATTTCTATTTTCAGATCTTGAATACTTATCCATTTTTCCCTCTCTTTTCTCTCTCAACTCTGGTGTCCCATGGTATTGCGACATCAATGAGTGATACTTTCTTCTTGACTTTGTCAATCAACGTCACGTCTGGTCTATTTGCACGTATCACCCTATCCGTTCTGATACCATAGTCCCAGAGGATCTTTGCCTGATCGTTTTTCATCACTCCCTCAGGTTGGTGGTCGTACCACTTATTACTTGCAAGGTAGCTGATGTTTCTTGCACAGGCTCCAGTGGAGGGCTTTTGCCACTGAATCATGCCTCTTTTTGTACTGGTTCTGTGCAAGTGCCGGGCATTCACTTGCTATGTGGTTATGGTTTCATTTTCGTATTGCACTTCCTACATATGGGAGAGATGTTATTTCCGTCTATCGTACTTTGAACATATCTGGTTCTTAGGGCCTTGATTTCTTGTTGCCGCTTTGTTATCATTCCTTCAGTTTCCTTCTTTAGCTCTCCCCTCTGTAGCCATTGCCAATGTCATCGCTGGCTAGTTCTTTAGTCTGTCTCATGTATGTCCGTCCGGTGCATTGGTTTGTTGTGCCAGTCCTCTGTCTTTCTGTCTTTCTCCTGTCTCTGTATATTTCTGGGTCTTCGTCTACTTTTATTAGCCTTCTTCCCATGCACTCTTTTAGCCACTCGTCTTCATGGTTTTCAGATATTGCCCCAGTGCTCTGTTTTCAATGTTGACGCAGTCCTCTATACTTAGTAGTCTCCCTCCTTCCTTTCGTGTTATGTATAGTCTGTCCGTATTTGCTCTTGGGTGTAGTGCTTTGTGATGTCATTTGTTTCCTGGTTTTCTGATCTATATTATTATTATATTATTATTATATTATTATTATTATTATTATTATTATTATTATTATTACACCTTAGTTTGGCATTGAATTATTGCTGTCATTACGGTAATCATTTCACCGAACCATGAATCAACTATCAAAACCAACTTTTTTTTAATTACTTCATACGAGAGAGAGAGAGAGAGAGAGAGAGAGAGAGAGAGAAGAGAGAGGAGAGAGGTGGGGGCCAAAAACCAACGGGGTAACCGAAAATAAGTAAATTACAGTCACGAAAACGAAATCGCAAAGAATAGTCACGAAAGGATGAAGAACAATCACGAAAGAGTAAATAACAGAGACAAATGGGTAAAAAAGAGACGAAAAGGGTAAAGTAAAATCACGAAAGAGCAAATAAAGATAAAAAGAAAAACCGTCACGAAAGAGCGAAGGACAGTCTCGAAAAAAAAGAACAGTCACGAAAGAATAATGAATAAAGACAAAAGAGTAGAGAACATGACTATCTCTAGAGTCATAAGACCAAAAATACATACACACACACACACGCACACACATGTAGGGAAGGCAGAGCGAATGTGTATCTCTAGATGTATAAGACCGAAGACACACTCTCACACACATATGCAATGAACAAAATGCACTGAACACATGTATGCAAGTGCAAAATAATCAAAATCGCATATATCCACCTGCAGAAGCACACGTGCGTATATATATATACGCTTTTACGAGCGGCCTTCAAGCACTGAATCCGACTCATCTGCAAGAAGCTGGTTTACCACCTGCAGTGCCTAATCACAGACGTAGCTTCTCATTGCTGGAATTACGCCATGAGTTGCTAAAGAGGATGGGGGAAGAGATGGGGGCAAGGTTAGGGTGAGAGTCAGGAGAGGGAGGAGGCAGAATTAGATGGGAAAGAGAATGTTTTAGGAGGGGGAAGAAGAAGAAAGCAAAGTATGGGAGAAGAAGAAGAAGAAGAAGAAGAAGAAGAAGAAGGGGGAACTCATTTTTACTGGGGAAGGGAATGGGTAAGGGTGAGGTGAAAATGGAGAAATGGGGGAAAGGAAACGGTGATAATGGGATGAGATGAAAATAGCAATAAGAGTGGAAAGAAGGAGTAAAGACTGATGAGAGAAGAAGTGAGAAAAAAAAAGAAAAAGCAGAGAATCGGAAGAAAAGGGATCGTTTTCGAATAAAGTAAAACGAATGATGAGAGGAGATAAGATGAGAAGAAAGAGAAGAGGCTTCTCTAGAGTAAGGGGAAATGAGGGAGGAACGAGAGACGAAGCAATAAAGAGAGGGATAAGAGGGAGGAGTAAAGAATTACTGACAAAGCACAAGTAGGAATAGAAGAGGGGTATAGGAGGGCATTGGCATTCCAGGATTGACGAAACATCCCGGATAATGATGCATGGTGTTGGTGAGAGAGAGAGAGAGAGAGATGGATGAGAGGAGAGAGAGAGAGGAGAGAAGAGGGGGGGGGGAAGTCATATGCATAATAATTGTGTTTGCATATATGCTAATGCCGTCGGCATAATCTGGCAATGGGCGTCACAGCATCGGGTGGGCGGGGGTGGGGGGGGTGGGGGTGGGGTGTCGTTTTT